>NC_051176.1:88233382-88260628 GCF_013339695.2 Rhipicephalus sanguineus | reverse complement strand
GGCCTACCAGCCTCGACGGCCTATACCTCACCAACGCGAAGGGTGGCTTCAGTTCCGACATGTCGCCGGCTCTGTCGCCAGACAATTTGTCGACGAAATGACCGAGGCATCCACGAATTCCAACAGCTCTACTATACCACATACTTCACTACACATGGACCCCTCATCATCACGATCACGACCGGATACTATAACAAGTCATGATCAGCTGCTGGTGCTCACTGATCACGGTGATGACGCCCTGTTCAAGAACTGTCAAGAACTTCTTCCACACATGCACACGGGTTCGTGAAACGTGCGTGTGTCTCGGGACACGTATAAGCACTACATCACCTTAAAGGACCCCTGACACCGAAATTGAAACTTCGAGATGTTGTGGTTGTTTGACTTTCCTGTATACGGGGGCACATCTGACCAATTATTAGTGACGAACGTTGCCTTTAAGATATCTTATTTGGTTTAAAGTAAGCGTGAGTGCTCATTTGAGTTGGCTGCACCTCGCGACATCCTGGTGTGACGTAGATAGAGGCCCCGCGTGACGTTCCACGAGTAAAGCAAATATTGTGGACGTCACAGAAGGTTTGCGGGGCGCACGTGCACAATACGACGACTGGCACCCGGCGTGGCCTATTGTTTCGCACCCCTCTCGCTTTGTTGTCGGCCTGCTCTCGAGGTAGTTTTCGTGAGGGGACACGCGCTTAACAGGTTAACCCATACCGAGGCACCCACATACTTTCAATCGCGCTTTAAACGTCACCACAGCTTGAGTGCACGTGGTCTTTGATGATCGCCCGCATGGGGGCTAGTTTATTGTGGTTTTTAGGCGGGCGTTTTGAAGTGACGCTAAAATGGTCACAATAACTACGCTAGAATTAGTTATACGATATGCTAGAGCATTTACGATTTAACTAAGGGATTACCAGACACAAAGCTACAAATTACTGTAAAAAAGTCACCAACAAAAATTTTGCTGTCAGGGGTCCTTTAACGCTTCTGGTGTTGGTAATACCCACGTTGCCATTGACAGCGTTACCCAACCGTAAACACACTGGTTATATAACACATATGCGGCTCTTCAGCATATATGTGTGCGTATAAAATTTATACAAATCTTTAGTATCATTTTGTAACGTGTCGCTCGCTAAAAAAAGTTACGCCAGTCACCTACCCGCCGCATGCTTCGCATAACATCGACTCCCATGGTACCTGGGATCTGCCGAATATTTTTTTTCGTGAGAGATGGATATATTTTTATTCTTAATTGAAAGTCGCGAAAAATGACCTGTGGCGCCTCTGGCGGCAAAAACATGAATGATCCGATGAAGACGGCACGTGACCGTTGATTGCTGTACGCGGTCGACGATTTTTTTGTTAGTATTGAAATATTGTTCGTTTCTTTATATAAAAGGTACTGCTCCATAATAATGCACATATAGGCCTGCGTTAGTAGCATGCAATAAAGTGGCGCTGCCTTCGCGTGACGTAATGATTCCATGCTCGTCAGCGCGTCTTGAGCAACTTTTCAGCGTGCTCATGCAACCGTGCACGCAGTTTCCAGGTCGCTAGGATTTTGGAGCGACATAGTTTGGCTACCTACACCTCGTCTCAGAAATGACGCGCGCTGCTACTCGGCGCGGCCGCGCATATGCGTAGTGACCAGGGGCGTAGCCAGAAATTTTTTTCGGGGGGGTTCAACCATACTTATGTATGTTCGTGCGTGCGTTTGTATGTGTGCGTGCCTATATCCGCAAGCAAACTGAAAAATTTCGGGGGGGGGGGGTTTGAACCCCCCAACCCCCCCCCCCCCTTGGCTACGCCCCTGGTAGTGACGTTTTCGATGACTTGGCTTGGCTCGTGCATCGAGAGAGTAACGACGCCGGGATAAGCCACCCATGACATAGGCGCAGACAACCTTGGACACATGCGCACACAAACGCGGTACAAATACAGGGAAGGTGTATAATGCCACATCATCTCATTGTAACAGCTTGTTTCATCGTATACGTTGCTGGGCTAGTTGGTTCATAATCTTCAAAATTGGATAGCGCGAAATCGACAAGGACTACAAAGGAACACAGATGTACAGGACAGGAGCGCCTGTCCTGTACATCTGTGGTCCTTTGTAGTCCTTGTCGATTTCGCGCTATCCAATTTGAAAATAACAGCTTGTTATTTTCAAAAATAGTTGAAAAGCTATAAATAAAGGGGTTAAGCATAGTTACAGGAACTCCTGCGAAAGCAGAACAACGATAGCTTTCACAAATCGCGAAAAGGGCTGGCGGCATCGCTATCAATTCTCATCGTTGCTGGAGGAAAGCTGCATCCGTGTTTAGAGCCTTTCAGATCGAAAAATACTGCTTGTAAAATAACTACGTGCTTCTGTGATTAACTACTGCAGCTACAAACACTGCGAAGGGTGAGCTTTCTGTGGCGTCGTAAAAAAATGGGTCGAGAAAAATCAGTTGTCGGTCCCTTTAACGTACATAGCACGCAAAGCACTGTTTGAAGAAACTGAAGAGATTAAAACTATTATGTACATACGAATTTAAAAGCGAAGGAAGAGTGAATTGCAAACGTTCTCTGCCTGAATTTATTCTGGGTGTCGGCACAAACCCAAGTCTCTGCATGCTGGTCATATATGCTGCTTCGAGCCGGAGTATCGCGCCCATGAACCCACCGCGGGAGACGTCCGTCAGCGCACGCCGCCAAACCCCAAAGAGGCTTGCTGTTGTTTTGTGTGCGCCGGCCTAACCTCTCTTTCGCCAGGCGGCGCTGCCGGCGCCATCGCGCTAAGCTTAGATCGCGCGAGCACAGCGCCACTTCTCGCTCGGCGGCTGTTAAACCTAACTGCGTCTACTACGCGAGACGCGCGTGCGCGTCTCGCGCACGCGCCCTATAAAGCAAACGGCTTTATAGAGGGCGATAGGACCCCACATGCTTAAACGGGTACTGACAACATATTTCGCAGCCGAGATAGCCAGCGGGATCGATTCCGCTGAACATGCGTATAACATCTGCAAAATACCAACATCGATATATATATATATATATATATAATATATTATATATATATATATATAATATATATATATATATATATATATATATATATATATATATATATATATATGTGTGTGTGTGTGTGGTGTGTGTGTGTGTGTGTGTGTATATATATATATCTTGGCAGTTATTTTAAATGAATTTTGAAGTTTGCGATCGACATCCTCGCGCTACTGACACCCTCAAAGGGACCCTTAGGGACCCCTACTTCCCTCACGTGACCATGCCGAAACAAGTTATGATGACGTCATAGCCGCCATGTTTTTCGCCGCGTTCGCTCCAGCCAAGAGGTTTAAATAAAATTTTATTTTCACTTCCTTGGCTCCAGCAGCCTACTTCTCGGCGGCTGCTCTCACAGTTCTGTGTGCTGAAGTGATCGAGCGCTTGACACTGCTAGGTGGTGATAGTGGTGATAGTTTGCACCGGAGGCTTGTCGTCTTTGAAACCGTAACTGACACTCGTCGGTAATGAGGAGCCTGTAATTAAGTATCTGTCGCGCGCTGCAGCAAAACCATGTGCCGTGTTATGACCAAGGAGGTAAAATAAAATTTGCGGGAGTGGAGGGCCCCCTCAGGTTGCAAGCCGCGCGCCGCCAATCTTGCCATAGACAGAAGGCGCGCCTTCCGCAACGCATGCTGCAGCGGGCGCGCATAGATGTTCCAGATGTTCCTCGTGGTGGGGCGTCCGGACGTTGTTGGGTATACTCATGCGTTGCGTACGGCTATATAAATCGAGTGAAAAGGTACTCTGGGGTGAAGTTCAAGTTGTAAGCAGAAGATTTCGAGCTTGATGAAAACTTCTCTATATGCCGGAACGCATGCTGACAGCTCGCAATCTGGTCTCTAATTCACATCTGACAGTCTTTCTTTTTTCCTAACCGGTTCTCAAGGAGCCAAGTGTTAGAAGCCCGTCGGGGCAGGCTGTTTGACGGGAAGTCTGGAAGTCAAAATACGGCGATCACATATGTTAGAAAGAGGCACTGGAATTGTTTCGACCGGACTAGGCTGCGACCCGGTAGTTGTCCGACTGTGCTTGACGCATTTGTAAAACACTTGCAAAACCTAGTGATACACATTCTTGTGCTTGTTGATACCACTGGTGCGGAGCAAGGACGCACCGTTTGCTTTTCGTTGAAATTATATAAATAGGCGACTCCCCAAATTTCTTTATCGGTTGCCCTGTTGTGTTATGAAAGGGTAGCTCGCAACTATGAGGCGAAGTAACGTCATTTGGGCTATACACAAGGACCTGTTTTTCTTACATTCGTGCCTTTTCTTTTGTGATTTGTATATTTGTTTTATGCAGTGCAGCTAGTAAAACTAGTAGGTCTAAACTGTGCAATGCTCGTTTCAGCTGCAAATAAAGCGATCTAACCGAGGCTCCGGGGTACTCCGGCCGTTATACGTATGTGTTCAAATTGAAAAAAGTTGTTGAAGATGTGACAGTTGCATCACCTACACGGCAGCATTACAAAGAAACGCTTCATGTTTCCCTAAGGGGAGATAAACAGTTCAAGATCAAAATTCTGCAGCAGAAAAATTACAGGCTGGACCAAAGAGAGCGAGGTTAGGTCCTCAAGCGATAATAAACGAGATCAAGGATCAAAAGCTCATGTCTGAGTAGGCAGGGGGGTGTTCACTGCGGTCTTCCCCCATGCATACATACAGCAACCCCCTCCACAGGGCACGAAAAGACCAGAAAGGCACGTATCCATCCGAGCTGCGGGCGTTTGCGTTAACGCTGCACTTCTTTTCTCCATCAGCTTATGAGATGTACATTCGAAGTTTAATCGAGCACCTGTAGCAGAGTGCACTATACGACGGTATACAGAATTCCATCAAAGGAAATGCTGCCTTCACAGATGAGTCACTGTCTCGAAAAGCTAGCCCAATGCAGCACAAAAACTCTGCTGTACTTTGATTGTTGATGACAAATGAGGAAACATGTTGAGATTGTGGGTGACTAAGTGGTTAGATACGTGGACTTTGGGACTGGAGTGCATGATGACAGACTGCATGTATATATGATCGCTGGCTTAAACTTACGACAAAGGATGCCACTTGGGCATTTTTAATTGATTCATTGAGAGGATAAGAGAGAGCCGATCCAACGAAATAGTATCGAAATGCTATATATCTATTGAAATAGTGTCGACTGCAAGCTGAATGCCATATTTGAAGCACGTCCATGCAAACTCAAAAACTATTGGTTTTGGAGGTTATGAGCTGGTCTTGAGAAAATCAATGGCTTTCAAGCCTTGATGAACATATCCTTCTCGATGAGCATATGCTTGAGTGTGGAGCTTTGGACACCCACAATTATATTCCGCTCAAAGAAAGTGGCCGAACTCCACATATGCGTAAAACTCTGTCACATGACGAATGAAATAAACAGGAAAATGAGTGCCAAGAAGTGAGGTGTGCTCTACGAGGAGATTATTTTTAAAAACCAATGATACAGACCCTTCATCGGTGTGCATGCTTGCAAGGAAAACGCAAAAGAATCGAAATGAAACTGACTGCATTCTTATCGGCCATTTGGATTTTATTCTTGACAACTTCTCCCTTAATGCTCGCCATAACCGTTAAAAACCACGACGGAGAGACGCGATCAGCGCGGCGGGCGCGCTTTGGCTCCCGGTTCTTGCCTATGGCAAGATGGCCGCCGCGCGCGCGGCGCGGCTTCACTGCGGCCCCCATTGGCAAGTATAGGCGGTCTCTACTCCAGCAAGTTTTATTTAAACTCCCGGCAACACATTTTTGTGTCAGTACCCCTTTAATGTAGCGCTAATTCTGCCCTAATCCAGCTCTAATTCTTCTGAACCGACATTTGGGCGAGTTGGATAGCGTTAAACATGATGAGTGGTTTTCAGCGCAAACGACGAATACACAGAGAAGGAACACGAACACCAGCGCTTTTCTCACAACTAACTTTATTAGCAACGAAACCACACATTTTAAGCACAACCTATCCCACGTGGGCACACGTCGATGACGCCAGACCAGCGATACAGTACAAAATCAAAGGTGTACCTGTAAACATAATGTATCGCGAGGCAAAACAGTTCAAGAAAGCAATCTCTCTGTCATGCAAGGTGATAGACGGCACACTTACACATCTAGGGCCTTTTTTGAAGGTATGTCACCTTGCATGACAGAGAGATTGCTTTCTTGGACTGTTTTGCCTCGTGATACATTATGTATCGCTGGTCTGGCGTCATCGACGTGTGCCCACGTGGGATAGGTTGTGCTTTAAAATGTGTGGTTTCGTTGCTAATAAAGTTAGTTGTGAGAACAGCACTGGTGTTCGTGTTCCTTCTTCTCTGTGTATTCGTCGTTTGCGCTGAAAACCACTCATCATGTTTATCAGCTCTAATTCTGCGGTTAATGTTGCGCTAATGTAGTTGTGTAGGTGTTGGTGTAGTTCTAAATCCCGCACAATACCCTGCTTGAATGTCGTTCTTGTGTAGGTCTTGGTGTAGTCTAAATAACCCAGCGATTCTTTTCGTAATCGCGCGCTTGCCACCGCCTCGGCAACCTCGCGCTTGTCGAGGCGGTGGTGCCCTCTCTTACGCGGCGCAGGTATCAGCCAGATGTTTCAGAGGCGTTTTTTCGCGATGTTAGGTATTTTATTCCGATTATTTCTTGGTTATTTCTATAGTTTATATTATATTAGACATTGTTAGTTTACTTTGCACTAGTTTTGAGTACATTTAGCCTTGTTCGAGGCATGTATTGACCACTGCGTGACCATGCGACATGAGACAGTTGATGGACGACAAGCCGGGCCTCCAAAGTGCTACGCACTTAAAAGCACGTGTTCACTTCGTCTTTGCGTCGTGTGCGTGCAACAGTGCAGTAGGGGCGTGAAGAAAATTAAGGGTGAGACGCGTGCTCCACATCGCGGTCCTGCGGCAATGGCCCTACCAAACATGCACGGTCTAGACGACGTGGGGAGACGCGCGAATCGCACTCGCTTCTAGTCGGGCCAGGGCCCAGTTTGGCTGCTTCTGCTCGCTAGGCTGTAAGTTCTTGCGCTGCTGTCGCATTGGGCTCAGAGCTTCATTCCACATCGCTATGGCAGTGGCGTAGCGAGGGGATGGCTGACCGGGCTGCAGCCCCGCCGCCCCGAAATTTTGTTGTTCTGTCATGTACCGCCGACCAAAACAGCCACCTGCGCCGGAAATCATCTAGATTTTTAACACGAAAGTGTTTAATGCCGGGGTCCGAGATTTTCATGACGTATTTCCGTCACGGAAATGCGTCGGCAAAATGAACGCCACCAAATGGCAAAGAAAAAAATTACACCACCTCCCGCTAAAGGGGACCATGAGGCGATGCGAAGCCAGAGCACTTGCACGATCGCGTTCCGTTGGCGTTCGTTGGGCATGCTACCGACCTTGTGTCGTGGAACGCGAAGAGGGACGCTACGCGCGTCGTATCTTCCATCTAGCCTGGCCGTTAATTCTTACAGGGCGAGCGGGGAACGCGGTCGACAGGCGGGCGAGAGGGGGGCAGCGTAGGAGAGGAGAGAGAAGGGGAGGGGACGCGCATGCGCTCGAGCTCATCGCGGCGTTGCGCAGGAGAGAATTTCGGCATGTCTAGCCCGCGTTTCAGAGGAAGAGTGGAAAGGGGGAGGGGAGTGGAGAGGGGTATGGGAGAGGGAAAGTGGAGAGGGGGAGGGGAAAGGGGAGAGGACAAAGGGAATGGTGAGGGGGAGTGGAGAAGAGGAGTGTGGAGAGGGTATGCGCATGCGCAGTAAGGGTGCTCACGCCGCACACCACCACCAGATTGAGCTCCGCCTTAAGATACTTCGCATCTAAATGTTCCGCAGACAGGAGTCGAACCCATGACCTCTCGGGCGTTTAGCCCACTGAGCTACCGCCAAACTTTTTTTTCTTTATTGCCACATATCGGAGGCTACATGAACGCGCCTTTTATCTTTCACACTTTCCTCTCACAGTGCTCTTGCATGGAAGGATGGATGGATGCTATGAGCGTCCCCCTTTATAACGAGGTGGTGACATGTGTGCCACCATGCTCGAAAAACAAAACACAAAAGTGCCGTTGCTGCGACTGTCCCATTCGGCGCGTTTCCAATAGAAGTGTAATTTCGTTTAACACACCGCGAGGTGGTGGCTTCAGCCCACGCCTGGCTCATAGCGTCCATCCATATCAAAAAATAGCTCTCCGACGCTCGCCTGGCTGTCGCAGTGCGTTCCCTGCTCGCCCTGTGAGAATTAACTGCCAGGCTAGAGGGAAGACACAACGCGCGTAGCGTTTATCTTCGCGTTTCACGACGCTTTGGAGGAGTGCATACCGAGTATCAGTGTTTATTATGTGCTTGTTGATGCCATACGCGAGATTCAACCCCCCATATGCGGTGTCCACGTATATTTTAAGAACTTCAGCTATCGCAAGGGTTAAATCATGATCATGGGCGTTAGTCATCGGTACGGAGATGTGCCACTAGGCGTAAACGTGAGTGCGTCCACATCAGGCGGTGCTACATCTGCCAAACAACAATAGACATCATACAAGCTCTGATATACCGATGCACTAAAGCAATCAACTACTTCTGTGACGACACGTTTCACTTGCGTGTTATACCGATTCCTATGACAGAGGGATCAACCATCATTTTTTCTAGAATTCCTTTCCACAGTCGAAAAGCCACTTCGGTGCGAACATTGCCTACTTGGGCTGGCTCTCCTCTGTACGCCTATGGCGGCCCTGTAACTGGCTGCGGAGCGCATGACCGTCAGAAATGAAAGACCCTGCAAAGAGAGGCGTAGTCATGGGCGTAGTGCCATGCATTGCCATTTTGCGACGCAACGACACGCTGATTAACGCGCTCCGCTCTCCCACGCCGTTGCGGCGGGTGCGTCTTGAACATGAAAGGGTTATATCGTTCCAGCGGAGGGCCCAAAAAGAGTGTGGTCATCTTTCACAGCTGTCCAGAACGTTTCGATTTCTTGTCCCTGTACGGAGAGCGGGGGAGGTTTCGACAGTCTTCTTCGTATTTTTAACTAATACCCCTCACACACGGGCGAAAAGTACAGTACTTCACAGTAAGCCCATTTCGTAGCTCTAAATGACCCTTTGCAGAAAAGACAGGGTCCAGGAAGAGGACAGGATGTGCGCTATTCACATCTCAGTTGTGAGTAGCGCACGTCCTGCCCTCTTCTTGGTCCCTGTCTTTTCTGCACTATGACTTCATTGAAAGTAACAAAGCAACTAGCCCATAAGTCTTTTCTCTTGGATTCCTTAGGTGGTTCGTGGCCTCTGAGATTAGCTGCGGTTTCTCATATGAGCGCCACGAAAAAAGAGAGCGGGAAGAGAAAAAAAGAGGCGCGGCTCGTTAAATCAGCAGGAGAGAAAATATTTTTAAAAAACTTTACCAGCACGTAGAGAGAGCCGAATGAAAGGTTGTTTCAGCTCCACTAACGTGAAACCTGGGGAGGGGCGAAGCATGCAGTGTGCGCCGGTGTTTCCCGAGTTTTCTGGGCCTTCAGTTCTGGGCTGGCTTGCCTGCGCTGCCGAGCGGCCGCTGCTTGTTGAACGCGTACAGCTTGGTCAGCCCTGCGTCGGCGTTGTCTTTCGTGGGCGAGAGCACGTTCTCGTTCCTTCAGCGCCCATCTCAGAAATAGCGTTTCCGGAGCCAACGCGCGCTGTTCGCTCTCTCGCCACACGGCGCGCTGATTGGGCGTCGGAGAAGCGCCGGTGGGAGGCGCAATCGCGCGCTTGCTTAGTCGGTGGCGCCCTCTCTTGCGTTGAACCGGTTTTAATCGAGAGGCAGACTTGCCGTAAGTTGTCTTCGAGTTACACACCGCAACATGCTACGACGTATGCTTTACAGGAGAAAACTTGGCATTTGAAGGCAATTTTGAGACGGAATTTAACAAATTTCTGTAATTTGTGCAATTAAATACTGATTATTCCTTTATTTTAAACTATGTTAAATCATGTTAGTTTATTCTGAACCGATTTTGACTAATTATACACACTTGTTTTTGACCATAGTTTGACAACTTGATTTACCGTGACATGACACGCCGACAAGCCGAGACCCCAAGGTGCTTCGCGCCTAAAACCACGCTGTTGTAGTTGCGGCTTCTGCTGACGGCGCCCACTGTGCAGACCACAATGCACTGCACTAAAGCAAGTGACACTGCCGGAATTCAACATGACGGCGCTAGCGACTTGATGCGGGCGTAGAAGGGGTGACGTCCATAGGCGTGCGCAGGGGGCAGTGAGGGGCCGCCCCGCCCCCTAGACACATGAGGGGGGGGGCCAACGTTGCGCTGAACCTTCGCCCACCTTCGCCCCTCCTGAAGGGGAACCCTGCGCACGCCTATGGTGACGTCAGTCTCGGCAGTGCATTTTCGGGGGGTCACGCATATTTACAACATCGTAGAGGGGATTAGGCAGCACCCACGGAGCCTTTGCTGAAAGGCTGTATTGTTGAGTAGTGCACGTTGTGAGCGAGAGCACCCTTTACTTTCGAAAAGTAAATACGGGATCTGCTTTTCCGAAAAGGAACATTGCCGGGAGGGAGATACTCCTTGGTCGTGTGTCACTGCACATGAATGCCTTTCCGGAAGTTGTCCCCTTACGTAACGGACTTTAGAATGCTCTTTAGAGTGCTATGAAACGATGAAATAAACGTGTGCCGCGCGGGCTAGGAACGAAGAAAGCGCTTTGTTCCCATTAGAAAATCGCAGATGCAAGATGTACACATCTCTTTAGGCGCAAAAATGTTCCATAAGACGGGTGAATTCATGATTAAAAAAGGTTTACTCAAATTTAACAAAACAATTATCGACAAAATAACGTAAACGTTTCGCCACCTATGCACTCATGCACACCCCTGCACAGGAGATAGCTTCGACATAAACGATGCGACGACATTGGCTCGTAAACGAAAGTGGGGCAAAAGAAAACTACTGGAATCGTGGTTCTTTCATCTTAAGCCATCGGCTTGCAACATCAACCGCGGCCCCCTACGGACGTTTACACGAACGTATGTGATTCTGGTCGATCTCCGCTCATTTGTTGTCGTAATGCGTTTTTGAACTGTTAGCGAAATGCGCGCGCGCGCACGCACGCACATACGCACGCGCGCACACACACACACAGAGAGGTGTTGACATGACATCCCTCGCCCCCCCCCCCCCAAAAAAAAAAAAACATTTCTGGAACATAATCACAGCCCCCTTGGACCAGGGGACAGATATTACATCCGTGTTGGTCCAAGGGGCCCAAGGGGGCAGGTAATATGTAATGTCGATGGCCGGAAGGGCAGCTCTGGTACTTCGTCTTTGGCTTCTGAAAATTTAGGTATGCGCGTTTGCGTAACACTTAATGACGTTTTTAAGGTATGCTTACCTTTAGTTAAAGTGTGTCTTGACGTGTGCCCAAACGTTCTTTTACCGCTAGGTGGTACTACTACGAAAATAAATATCCCAGATGTACAACTGAAAGATGATTTGGTGTGCCCATTAATGACACTGGCATCTACCAGTATCTTCCTCGGTTTTTTAATATTTTCTGCCTCCTTCGACCATCAAGCTCTCAACGTGGACTCCACTTAGCATCTGTGCCGGCGTTTGCTTTTTCGGCGACATCAGAGAACAGGGCCAGAGTTCCATCGTTTAGCTATTGCATTAATTGTGCAGTAGAGGCACCCACGGAAGCCCACGTGCCATGCAGTGAAGAGAAACTTCGTGTAACCGTCTTGTTCAGTTCAAAACACTCCTCGTTTTAAAAACTTACTCTTTTAAAGCTTTCTGCATGAGCTACCAACAAAGCATGCCACACAATCATTTATACGCCATATTTTTACTTGAACCACTGATCTGCGAAAAATGAAGTTGCAACATGGGTCAAAACGCTATTTTTGCAAACGTCACAATTTTGTCACGTTTCTGCTATAATTGTTCACACAGCACATATCAGCACTTATTGCACTTATTATAAGCGCTCATAAAGCTTGCGATGTAAATATATTCCTCATGAAAAAAAAAAAATCTGTGTACACTATTTTCTACTAAACGATAAAAATTCTGCATTTTACCTTATTTCCCTATTGTCAAAAACAAAGTTAATTGAAACAAAGATTCATAAACTATCATCGCCACGAAAGAGCGGAACCTCCAGATTAATGAAAATAACATTTCACAGTATTGGCTCAAAGCAATGATTTTGTAGGAATTATTTTGCATAACACAGTTTCACTTTGTGCACGATGTTCAGAGCGCCATCATGGCAACGCAACATTTTTTTCCAAAAAACATTGCTCGAATAACTACTTCCCAAGTTAACATATGATACCATGATCTTTTGCACCAGGATTGAAGCTGGTGCATTATCCACCAGGTACACTCGTGATGAAATGACCCAGATGGTGAGTGCAACTCCAAAAATAAGCTTTACTGCAGCAGTTTTTCTCGCCTCAATACTATACATTGTTTTTATCTTCAAGGGTTTCTTCAATTGTGAGCATCAAGTCTTTACACCTCCATGCTTACCGGCCCATTTTATTTTTATTTTACATATTTAATTTTTGCTACACCCAACTATTTCCCAATCACTGCACTATTTGATAAAATGAGGTTCATCTGTATATAACAGAACTGTGCGCTGTAACAACACTATTTTCAAAAAGGGTACGAGTGTGTCAAGTTTTCTTGCAAAACTATTTATGTGCAAACATTTCAAAACTTAACTGTGATATGTTGTAACAGAGTGGGCGTCACAGCATGATGTTTTAAACATTTAATAATTCCCAGAGTTGTTTGGGAAATTCATCATTAAACCAAGGTATGAACTGTAACTACTTAACAATAATAAAACGTGTTTATAGGCTCAAGGTCAACAGTGAACAATCCGCGAGGCAGAAATATCCAGTCGTGCACAGAAATACTCGACTTTCGTTCCTAGTTGCCTGACTAGCAGATTTAATTAAAATAGTGCATAACCATGATTAGCAAGCATTTGAAGACATTAACATGAAAAAACATTAAATATGAAAGAAACAAAATTAGATATGCAATGGTAGATGCTAAAGGGAACCACACTTCCCCTAATAAGTGCATTTATACTGGAACATCACAATGTGTGTCATTTACAATGTTTAAGGACTTCTCATAGACTGGCATTACCTCTCACAAGTGCTTCAGGTTAAATGCGCATCACTTGAGAAACCTAGCAGCACACACAAAGAAATCTGCATTTTCAGTACTGTAAAAAGTGTTCCGGTGTTAGCAACGCTGTACTCTAGCTCTCCACAAATTAGACACAAAGTGGTAAATCTGCATTTTAAATGTCATGCAGAGCCCTCCTATGTTCACAAGTCTGTAGCAATTGCCTTTTCATTACCACATACAGCATACCAATGCCTGAAACACCAGCCTTGAAAACCACATAAAATGGGATTTGAACCCGGGCCCTCTGCGTGGCAGTCGAGCATTCTACCACAGAGCCACGTTGGTGCTTGAAACTCATTTGCAAAAAGACTCTATAGAGGCGTCATGTTGGGCAAGGAATCGCGTTAACCTATGTAACAGAGCGTGGCAGAAGAGTAAAATAACAACCAGTCATCACACAATGCTAATTGCGCAACGAGTGTGTGGTTTTCCCACCCACTGCAAAGTGCTCAGCCATAATTCTTCATCGTCATCAGCCACATGCAGCATCAACAAAGATACAGCATCAACAAAGTTCACATACCTTACAGATGTGTAGTGGGTACCTTGCTTATCCACAGGAAAACGAATAATAGCGTAGCGGGTGCAGTCCTACTTCACAAAAATTATGATTTATGGTGTAGTGGATACCTTACATGTGTACTTGTATATGAGAGTTTAGAACGGGCTCTAGAAAGGCAGCTCTTCCAGCTTTCGATAAGACTGCACTGTGCGTTCTGCGCAGGCCTGGCATTTTTGAGCGCAGCTCTTAGACACCCGATGAGCAGTGCCGCCGTTGGTGTCGGCGTAACCGATAGAGCGAACAAGGACGAAAGAGAGCGAATGCTTAGCACTCGAGCGCTGGCAGTTCCTGCGGCAATATGTAACGAATGTTACATTGCTACGACTGCAGAAAGTCAAAGCTTCAAACACAGTTGGCGTTGCCCCAACACAAAGCTATGCTCAGAATTCGCATTAGGCAGTACCGTAATCGTCGGTGAATTTTTTTCTCCGATCAGCAGCATTTTGCAATGAGAGGCCAATCAACTAAAAGATGGCACAACAAAATGGCCTGCTCATAATTCATGGAATAGCTATCACGAAAGAAAAAAATGTTCTTTTTACTCATTGCCAGTAAAGATAATACCATAGCATTAATAAATAACATGTTTATTAGCTTTCCATGCAATGTTTAGAGCTGCTTTAAGGAATTATAGTAACAGTTGGATTATCATCAGATGAGCCATCTACAGCTGTTGCCAGAATATGGTTTCCATTTAAAATCTGAATCTGGTGTGTTTGCTGGATCTGGGCAAGTTGCTCAGCAGTGGCATGAACAACTTGGAAGTCACCATGCTGTGTGCAGAATACCTATGCAAAAGGAAAAACAAAAGTTAAAATACTACCAAATGATTAACATTATGTTAACAAAATGTAGAATAACACAAAATTTACAACCCACAGCCACTGATCATCACATCATCTGTGCTTCTTATAATATAACTGCATCAGTGCCACGGGTAAACTCAGTCAGCAGAAATGCTCTGATCAATCACATTGGCACTTAAGATGGTAATGCTATGTACCAGCACATAAACCACACAAACAAGCTATGCTAACAATATCTAAAAATTCTGCTTATACAACAACAAAGAACATGGTGCTATACACTAAATGAATAAAAAATTAACGGGCCCAGCAACATTTTGATAAGTTATCACAGAATGCCTTATGATTAGTCTATAACTCAAGAGAGTTGCGAGTTGGACTAGATGGAACAAATCATTCATAATCATACTGAGCACAAAACACTAGACAAGGGTTTGTCTTCGTTCTTTTGTCCCTTGGCTACTGTTTTGCACCTAGTACCATTACGAATGATTAGCCTATTTTGCCAGAGAAATCTCCTGCCACAAAACTTTTTTTAATCCGTCAAGTATAGGCAAAGTTAGAGCACAAGGCAAGCGCTTTCTCTTTTCTTGTCACCACAAGCACACTGGGAGCTACATAGGGGGATGGCATGTGTCCAGTACACTGCCACTATACATCATGACCTAGAGCATTTTCTTTTCTTCTCTTTTCTCTGAACTAGTTGACCAATACTTCCAATGCAGGTGTCTGCGATGCCAGCATGTGTAAGCACACCATGGCGGCCACGGTAGCTACATGATGCCACAGAAAAAGCAAAGTACAACTGTCTTATTTGAGTGTGTGTTCACACTGGTGTATGGCCAAGCTATGCAAGCACCTGCTGTGGACTGGCTTTGTTCTGCACCAGCTTCACTGACGGATAGCAGCCAAGTCCGGATTGTGCATTTTGAAGTGCTCTCAATCAGTGAAAGATTAGGTGATGTCTGTTGAGATACCTAGTTCACGAGGCATGTAAAAGAGCTGGCATGCACTGGCAAGCATACAATGGTTTTGGAAGCAACAATATGCATCAGTATGGACCAATGCATACGCAGACAAAAGACTGACTCGGGCACGTAGTGTTTGAAAGAGCATACATCTAGTTTGCTGGTTGCCCCTCACAAAAATGTAGAAGACAAAACACTATGCAGACAACTGTCACCAGAAGAGCAAATATAACACATTTTGTCTGCAATTTTGATATCATACATATTTATACTTCATTTAACTGAATATGAGCTACAATACTATTGGTGAGAATGTTCTTTCAATCATAAAATCAGCCAATACATGTAAGGCCTGCTTGCTGCACAGTTGATGACATTGCGAAGAAGAGAGCATGCGATTTTTGGCCAATTCTGACACAAAATTACAATAATACTTGAGTTTTACGTGCCAAAACCACAGTATGATTATGAGGCATGCCATAGTAGAGGGCTGCAGAAATTTTGACCATCTGGTGTTTTTTAATGTGCACTGACACTCAGTACACAGACCTCTAGCAATGCGCCTCCATCGAAATGCGATCACCACAGCCGGGATCAAACTCACGACCATCGGCTCGGTAGTTGAGCACCTTAGCTCCTGTACCACAGAAACGGACGAAACAAATTTGTAAATTCCCTCTTTCTCACCATTTGCAGAATACGGTTTAGTGGAGAATCATACAGGAGCAACAACACTGGCAGCGCTATTTGATGATGCAAAGCATAACCAGAGGCACACATAGCTAACAGCAGTCCAGTGACGTACATATTTCACTTAACTGCATTGACAGTAAGATAATCATTAACTGATGTAATTTTCATCATTTTCTTTCGATGAGAACACTAACACAACTGAAAAATTTTTCAAATGCATTGTAGTTGGACAAAGCCCCCCACAATGTTGCCACCAGCTCTGCTACTCCCATCAACGGTACTGGCAACCCCGTATCCACAAATGTTAAGAAGGTTACAGAAAACTAAATCTCTCTAATATACTTCAGTTCAACTTGGCCATGCTCTTGGTGTATTTTTTGTGTACAGCCCTACAGCAAATTTCATGGTATTTGAGGTTTATGTTTCTCAGGACTGTTGAAGTGATGATGTTTTCTTCGTTGTTGGAGATCCTCGTCCAAGTACTGTGGTCGGAGTGGCTATCCTACTCTCGTGAGGAGTGTCTGACCTGTTTGTGTTTGATGGAGACGATCTCTTTGGGCCAATCAGCATGGCCACCTGAAGTTCTTCATATGTGTTGTGTAGTACAAGGGCATCTAACTTGCTCATTGCAGCACTCCAAGGAAGGCCCGGTGCATTTTATATGACATGAGGACAAGGATGTCTGTTTTGGTCATTTCAGTATTTGTGAGGAAGTTCTAGCAGTTATAAGAGTTGCAGAAGTTGCGACACTATGTGCTGTCTGATCCTATAATGTAACAGAATCTGGGTATACACTGAAAGTTGAAGAGCACTTACAGAAAGAGCTCTGCGATCTACACCATGCTGTGCAAGAACATAGCTGATGGCCATGTGAGGCAGTACAATGGGCTTTTTAAATCAGTATGAGAAGTGAATTTTAACAGACAGTCAAGCTTATCTTTTGCAACTTGAACTGAACCTGAACTGACTGAAACGAATGCAGCCATTCTGAACACGAAGCTGAACAATGCCGAGCAAAGCAATGGAACCATTCTGAACAAGTTCGAATTCTATGGTTAGATTCAAAAGAAAACAAATGCTGTGAATCAGTTAGGCATTCGGCACTGAACGTATAATAGGAAAGTGTAGTATTTGTCCACAGTAATTTGTGGTTTCAACTACTGAAATTGATTACTAAACTAAGCATTCAATTGACTACTGCAAAAATACAAAAAGGTCCTTTTAATAATTCAGGCTCTGTGTATAGAATGATCTTGTCCACTTCCACGCATGGCATGTTCTATAATCACATTTTTCATTCAAGTTTAAAATTCTGGGGTATGAAGTGCCAAAACCACATGATTATGTGGCTTGTTGCAGTAGGAGATGCTAGATTGATTCTGCAACCTTGGGATCCTTTAATGTGTACCTATATGTGCGGTCTGTGGTTTGACATGCCATATTCAATCTTGCTGCCTCTCTAGTGCTTTATTGCAGTTGAAGAAAACGAAATTGTCTGTATTCAGGGACAAAACAGCTCAGTTAGTTTTTGAAGCACTTAATCGAGCAGGGAACTTATGTTTGGGAGCAGTTAGTAAAAAAAATAATAAAAATTAAAAATGAAGCGATCCCTTTTAGTTTTGGAATAGCACAGGAACAAAGCACCATTAGGAAACTATTTTATGATAGTTAGGGCGAATAAATTTCCATGTCAAAGCTATTCAAATGGTAAAGTAGCTAAAAAATCACACCATCTCCCGCTAAAGGGGACTATGAGGCGATGCGAAGCAGTGTTTCGGCATGTAGAGCCCGCGTTTCAGAGGTGGAGTGGTGAGGGGGAAAGGGTAGAGGGGAAGTGGAGAGGGGGAATGCAGAGGGGAGGGAGAGGGGGAAAGGGGAGAGGGGAAACGGGGAGAGGAGGAAATATGGGAGGGGAGAGGAGTGGGATGGGATGGGAAAGAGAAATGAGGGGGGAAGGGAAGGGGAGATGTGATGTGGAGAGGGAAAAGGGAGAGCGGGAGTGGAGAGGGGAAGTGGAAAAGGTATGCGCATGCGCAGTAAGGGTGGTCACGCCGCACACCACCACCACCACCACCGGATTGAACTCCACTATAAGATGCTTCACATCTAATTGATGCCTCCGAGAAGCTCCTAGCAGCCTGGCGGTGCTGGTATGGTCACAGTAATTAAAAGGTGATCATGGCCTCACGAGCAGCTGCACTTGGACTCGATGCAGCCACAGTGGGTGCAGAAAAATAGAGGCGGGAATTTCACTAGACTAACGGCGCCTTGGAAAAAGGAAAGGGGTGATTACATTATGCATCTGGCCAAAATGTGACCTGCGGTAGGTGGATTAACGTGCATGGTTCCCTCCAGACACTAAATTATCAAACACTCACTCAGGAGTTTTTTCAACCATTCAGTGGACATTATTTTCGTATATCATTCAGCAACTGTGGCTGTTTACTACAACGTATGTTTATCATCTTCGTTGAAACATGTGTCTCAACTGCTTGTTCCTGCAGCGCACGCTGCTCTTTCTGAAGAGTGTGTGATGAGCATAGCTAGTGAATCTGGCCTCAGAGTGGCCCACCTAAAGAGGTGTCCAAACGACACAGCAAGTTTCGCCAGCGCAACAATCACGTGACATGATCTAGCCTTGTGCGCTCCCTATTAGTGCTGCCCTTAGCCGTGACCTTGAGAGAGCTCGCAAAAAACCTGATGTCGCAAAAAATGCTCAGCACAGGTGGTGTCTGAACTTGAGAGAGTAAGGTTAAGAAGGAGACGATGGTGTCTTGCGGAGATGGCACACCGTCCATAGCCATGGCAATCCACTTGTCCGGGCAAATTCTTGATGCTCCTAACATCACAGATGCAATGTATCTGCATGGAAATAATGGCTGCCTGGCAAGCCGAGAATGCAGGACTATATTACCACCATAAAAGTGAGCGCGGCATAGTCAGATATTAGGCCTACTTTTGCTGGCTTCAGTTCCATCCGAAATGGCAGATGAAGCAGAACCATAGTTATTTATATTGCTGTGGGTTTCTGCTAAAACTGTGTTTTGGAGCAGCATGGTGCAATTTCAGGGAATATGACGGCTTTGGCGCAACTTGGCGCAGGAAGTCGTAAATGCAGTCCTTTCGAGGAATTGGCACAGCTGTGCCACACCTGTGCATTTCTCCAGACCAGGGGGTCGGCAACTTGCGGCCTGTGGGGCAGTACTATGCGGCTCCCGGCACGTCAGAAACACTTTCCCCCCTATGTAAACCGATGAACACCTCCCAAATAATCGATGAACACCTCCACGACTTTCTACATCTATTGGTGAACAACCTTGATGTAGATATTTGTGAGTTGGCTAAGAATCTTCAGCACCAAAAGTCGCATCCTATGTTTTCAAATTGCAACCTTGTGACACGTGTGCTGAAAATAAACATGATTTCTATTCCAGTTTTGTACATCATTATTGTCAATTCACTGAATCCGCCTCAAAAGGGTGCCGACCCCTGCTCTAGACTAAAGAAAAAAATTGAGAATAAGAGCATTATACAGACAATTACTTCGAAAAAGTACACCTCATAGGAAAGGTACCGAGCTGTCAGTGTTGCTGATCTTGATTTCCTTTTTTTTTTTTATCAGAAGATGTTATAAGCCATGCTATAAGCCAAAAGAGCACAGGTTGGGCAGTAGTATAACATAATGACCAGCATACCTGCCCTTCAGACACTGCAGCAGCAGCTGCTAGCTCAGCTTCCCTCATTGTTTCCATCCTCAATCGTTTGCAGAGAGAAAGTGCAAACTCCGAGGCTTGCGGAACTAGCTCGATGCTGTTCATGCTATCCTCTGACACCTCTGGCTCATTTTGGGACGCCCCAGATTTCTGGAAACTAGATGAACCTGTTGCAGTTGAACCAGGTACCTGGAAAAGCAACCAATGCTGCAGCTACAGATCACTATTTAAAATCACATTTACATGCAATAGTGGTTGTCCACAGACAAGTAAAACCGCAGTAAACTGGATTGGTGCTGTCCCACAATTTTTCCACAAAGGTTATGGTATGCTATGAAAATAATAAACAACATATAACATAGTTTATAAATTCTTGGCTGTGAGTTTTTCTTTTTAAAGAACAGAAGGATTTACGAGAACTGGGAAACCATAAGTTCCAAGAAACACCAAAACTGAACAATAGGACAGTTTTAAACCTGAAAAGCAGCACATTTCAAATAGCTTTGCCTACAAATACTCACAAGAAACCTCAGATTAAAATTAATAGGCATGCTCACTCATTACCATTATGAAAATATGTAATTCTGCAATAAAGACACACAAATAATTCTGCAAAACAAGACATGCACATCAGAGTCTGGTCCCTGTCCTTTGCATGTACCAAGGAACTACACTGTATGAGGCTTGCAATTTACACTTCAACCATGATTAGTTGTGGTTACTCAACCTGCTCATCAAGTATACAGATATAATCCGTGTTACATAACATGGGGGGTGTTCATAAACTTACCGTATTTACAAGATTGTAAGTCGTCTCGAATGTAGGTCGGCCCCCCTTAAAATCGCACGGCAAAAAAAAAAGAAAAAAAAAGCGCGAGCGCATTTCATAAAGGAAATTTATTTACGATGTCGCTGAAGAAAAATTCGAATCCCGGTGTGCAAAGGTGGCTTCACGGCGGAGCTTCAAAGCCATGCAGGAAAGCTAGCTTCGCGGCAATACGCAAAAAATCATTTTTAGAAAATTTTCTGCGAACCGTGCTGAGGGTGCGGGTTACACACGAGAAAACACGGTATATGTTACAGGTGGAGCCAAAACGTAAACATAATGTCGTAACCATGCCACAACGCGCCTGATTTCTCGTTTGTTTCGGTTTTGGTTGTAAATCGACCTAACAAACTAGTTTCGGTTTCGATTGTAAGTCGACCCCCCAACTTCGTATTTCAAATTTCAAATTTAGACAAAATAGGTCGACCTACAATCGCCTAAATACGGTAAAACTACTCTTGCAATGGAACAAACAGTAAGCATCAAAACTTAGTTGGGAGTTTATTTTTCTCTACACATACCATTCAAATACTCTACTACTATTCAAAATACTACTATTCTGAATGAAACTTTTATACTTCAAGAAAAGGCTTGCACTTATTGTAATACCTATTATGTACCTCTGTTACGTAACTGTGGCACTGACAGTACAACCTTCATGAACAATGCTCATAAGGTTTAAGGTTAATTAGCAAGGTCACTGGCGCGTAAACCACGGGGGGGGGGGGGGGGGGGATCCTGAACCCCCTTGTGTTCAGGCTGGGGGGACACCCCTTGCATTGTCCTCCCCTTGAGATTTATCTTTCAAACGACATATATTTGAATTGCTTGAGAGTTAAGTATAGTTCAATGAACTTTTTTGTTAATGCTATTTACTCTGTAGTGTGTGTAGGCCTGTGTTCAATACCCTCCACTCTACATGAGACTATTGAAATCGCAACTGCCCTTGACCGCTTTTAGAAAAGACTCAATAGAACAATACACTTACATGAGCTGGGAACCATTCTCGTTTTTTTTACACGAAAGTGTTCTATGCCGGGGTCCACCCAGGCTCCATTGATGTACTTCCGTCCCGGATATGAAGTTGTAAAATATAAAGACTAACAGTGGGCAAAGAAAAAAACCAGAAGAAAAAGTTTGTCACCGGAATCGAACTTACCGACCCTGCGACCCGCAGCGCGAAACGATTTGGCCACGGATGGCACGTTCTCAATGCTAACGGCGAGCTATTTATATACACCCATGCCGGTGGCTGTACTCAGATATCTGTGTTACAGCGTGTTTTCGTTATCACTAGCGAGATGGCGCGAAGGGCTCGAAGAGCGTAGAAGAGCGCGCTTGAAAGGTCGTCACCATTGCGACGAGCGCCCACGCCTACAGGGCGTGCTCGCTTGTGCATGCGCTTATCTCGTGATCGCGGTGGTTTGTACATCTCGCGTTGAGAGCACGAAGGTCACTTGGCTCACTGCAGCGGCCGCTTTTGCAAAAGGAGCGCGGTGCTCATGCAGAAATAAGTTACAAATGTGACAGTTAGTTCGCTCTCATCCTGTGTATGTTCGTTCCGTGCATCCTTTCTGCTTGAGCAGCGCATTGCAAGTTTCGAGCGGCTTGCCGTTCTTCGCGTGACGTTACAATTTGTTGCTGTAGCATTCATTCCATCGTCCTTGGGGCGAAAGAATGCGCAACAAACGCTCAACTACATCTGTGAAGACACGTTTCACTTTCGTGTTATACCAATTCCTATGACAGAGGGATCAGCCATGTTTTTTAATTTTATTTCAAAGCATGATTTAATATTTATATAAATAAATAAATAAACAAATGGCCACTATAGTGAGATGTGTGTCCCCCTTGCGATTTAACTGGATTTACACACCACTGAGCATGGTCAACAATCTATGGCTCTCACTGCTATATGTAGCCATCAGTGTTCACATACTCATTTATAACAACGCTGCCTAGACCAGCCCACAGTTGACAGCAACCATGCTATACCTGGCCTTCCACATCATCGTGTCACATACATGCATGAAAACTTTTAGTAAAAGTTTTCGATTTTTCATGCACATTGGTATCATGATACCTGTTTGACCATGGCGCTTTGGTGCGACAAGTAAGGCGTGCGACATGCAGCATGGATTTTTTTCACCAATTTTGCCCATACACACAAGAAAAGAAAGCCTGGCTGCTTTTTCTATCAGCTGAAATATTTTTTAATAATGTTGATAATTCCTTCATCCACATATATCAGTGCTATGCATACTTGAATATAGTATGATGAACAACACAAGCAAACCCGCCATGGTGGTCTAGTGGTTATGGTGCTCGACTGCTGACCGAAGGTCATGAGATTGAATCCCGGCAGCAGCGGCCACATTTCGATGGAGGTGAAATGCAGAAAGGCCTGCGTGCTTAGATTTAGGTGCCCGTTAAAGAACCCCAGGTGTCGAAATTACCTTAGTCCTCCACTATGGCATCTCTCATAATCATATTGTGGTTTTGGGACATAAAACGCCAATTATTATATTGAACAACACAAGCAATTACAGTGTGCTTCACCATAAGCATATCACTACAGACTGACAAAGCTATGCTGGCCATTTTCTTGACTCTGACCTGTAAAAGTTGGAGGAAATCTGGAAAAGATGACTAACAGAATAAGGGAGGACCAGGAGAAGAGGGAACGACAGGAGCCACTGAGAGAAGGCACAGCAAAGAGTGTATGCTTCTCTGCAGTGTAATGTTGCACTATAATATTTGTATGTTGACTACTAGCAGCCTCCTTCAGTTTTCATATTTTGGCATGCTGCCTAAGTTTACGGGTACATTTTAGATAGTGGTCCCACTGTGCAACACACCGAAGTGGTGCTGAAATGACCAGCTTCAACTGCATTGCCATCATCCACTTCCCTAATCACAGAGATACTCACCTTTGGATTCAAAGGCAGGCCCCTTTTCTTACGCCGAAATGCAGTGCGGCATTTTGAGTCTATATTCAGTTTGATTCTGTCCCAGTCAGCATTGGTCACGTCGAACAAATGTTTAGATGGCCTGAAATGACATTTTTAAAAATAAACCTTTCACTACAGAATGCAGTGGCACAATAGTCATCCTCAGCAAATGTATCCAACTTTAAACACACTGCTCCCTTCAGTTTAGCCATCATTTTGTGTTTACAACAAGCACACCACAGAGTGAATAAAAAAAAGATGGCTGATCCCTCTGTTATAGGAATCGGTATAACACGAAAATGAAATGTGTCGTCAAAGAAGTAGTCCTTATTGCGTAGCGATATATGAGAGCTTGTACACTGTCTACTCTTGTTTGACAGATATAGCACCACTTGATGTGGACGCACTCACGTTGACACCTAGTGGCCATCTCCGTACCGACGCCAAATGCCCATGATCATGATTTACCCTTGCGGTAGCTGAAGTTCTGAACATACCATACGTGTAAACCGAATATGGTGAATCCCACATGAAGATGGCATCAAAAAGCACATTACAACACTGATACCCGATATGCACTCATTCAAAGCGCCGTGAAACGCGGAGAGAAACGCTACGCACGTCGTGTCTTCCCTCTAGCTCGGCCGTTAATTCTCACAGGGCGAGCGGGGAACACGGTGCGACAGCCAGGCGAGTGTCGGAGAGCTATTTTTCGACATGGATGGATGCTATGAGCGAGACTTGAGCTAAAGCCACCACCTCCTGGTGTGTTACAAGCATTGACGAAATTACACTTCTCTTGAAACGCGCCGAATGGGACGGTCGTAGCAATGGCGCCTCTTATTTTTTTCGAGCCTGGTGCACATATGTCACCGCCCCCAGTTATAAAAGGGACGCTCAAAGCATCCATCTATCCATCCAAGAGCACTGTGAAAGATAAAAGGCGCGTTCATGTAGCCCCCGTTACGCGTTTGGCGGTATCTCAGCGGGCTAAACGCCCGCCAGCCATCGTCGCGGACCTGGAGGTCATGAGTTCGACTCCTGGCAACTGAACTTTTTCTTATAGTTTCTTTTTCTTAATTTGGAAAAGGAAACATGAGTTTCTTCAGAGTCCCATCAGCAAAACGCATCTGAAAGAGAGGGCTCTGTGGATATCTTGCACAAAGGCTGTTTGTTGCGTCCAGTAGACCCCAGGTCAGCAATGCTGAGAAGCAGCCAATGACATGTCGGCATGTCTCGCCGCGCCTATAATATAAACTGCTGCAGATTACTCCCCCATGAAGATGTCACAGCTGCCTCAGAACATTTACACCGAGGAGCCTCTCTTACCTTAAGGGGCACAGAGTGCTTTCTCATTGTTTTGTAACTCAGCAAACCGATGCCATATAAAACACGAGCAGGCCAAGCACGACGCTAATCCCTAACTTGTCAACTTGCCTTTCTAAGAGAGCATCAAGACCGCGTGAATATAGCCAGCCTAGCAAGATTTTCAAATGGTAAATATTTGTCTTATTCTCAAAGAGGGAACGGCATACGTTGTTTACACCAGCAAGATGGCTCAACCATGAATGCCTCAGCTAAAGAAACATAGTAGTACGTGCAAAGTACAGTGTAGTCAGGATTACAGCACGTTGGTGCTTACCAAATCTGCAATTATATATTAACGAACAAGTTATCTTAGCCTGCAATGCACTGGCAATCTGGTAACGAGCCCCTATGATCTCGTCCGTAGCTTTCATATACCACGCCTACACCATACACATGGTGCGAGTCTTCATAGACGGCTTGCGCACCACTCATACCAATCCTACTTCGAGATCCTGTTGTGAGGTTTAGCATTTGATTGCATGTAGCCTTCGTCATGCAGCATTTGAATACAAGTATAACATGATGAGCGTCCACGTCTAATATATGAAGCCTTCCATATTCACAAACGTGGTAAGGCACGTGTAAGGCTCCCTTTAATTTTTTCACTCCTTCCGAAGGAGATTTCATTCTTATCAGATTGACTACAGTATTGTTCTGCACATGCTCGTTTCATCCTTTTGTTGTTTGTTGTTTTGCAGAAGTGGTTGAGTATATATGCTGCCTGAAAGAATAAACACTGGTTGCTTGTCAGCGCATTGGTCTGTGTTCTTTTGTTTCATCCGTCTTGTATATGAGCATAAATAACAAAGTTACATCATTTTTAAATTATACTGATCTTAGCTGGCTAAAACAGATCGAGCCCATGCTATTCACCTGGCTGATCAAGGAAATTTCATTTAAGCCACTTGTGTAAAAGCCGAATAAACAAATATTTCATGTTCAAAGGCTTCTGAAAGGAAAACTGAGGCAGACAAAGAGTGCCCATGGCATAACCTGTGCTGCCTTACATTTCATCACACTGGCAACTTTACCACTGGCACAGCTCCAAAAGAGGCGCCTCGTGGATTCCCTCTGGTGCAATAAGATAAAGTAATACAGTAAAACCTCGTTAATTCGAAGGCCTCGGCCCGAGAAAAATATCCCCATTAAGCGGGATTCCCAATTATCCGAAACAACGCGAAATCAAAGAAATCAGCCAGAAAACGTGATGTACGGAAGTCACACCTTTATTGTGGCAAGTCAGCCTACTTGGAGAAAAATTCCTCCATGCGTGACTGACGCTTCGGTAGTTCCCAGCACTGAAAGTCATATTTTCCAGCCTGTCAATGAGGCGCAGCATCTCAGCCTCGCCGCTGTTGCACTCGACGAAGCTGCGCACAACACTCAGGCATCGATGACATCCGCCAAAGGGGGTGCTCGGGAGGGCTCGTCATCGCTGTCAACATTAGAGGCCGAATCGGTCGATCTCAGCTATCTCGCTGTCGATGTCGGCGTAACACGTCTGCACTGTGCACTCGACATTTGCGTACTCGGAGAATCCGATTGGAGTGCACCCCTCGTCCGCGTGCAAAGCCTCATATCGAGCGCAGAGAGTCCTCCCCTTCTTCATCAAACGGGCAAGTGACAGCGGTGACAGCAAACTCAGCGGAGGTTGCCTCTTCTTTCACAAAACCGGCGGCTCAAAACACCGTCGAATAACGGTACGGTGGCCTCCACCTGCCCCCATGCGTGAACAATGAGGCAAATACCACCGAGAGGTCAATGTTATACTCCTTTCCGTTGTCATAGCAAAGAGCATTCGCTTCAACAGATTGTAGCGATATATTTTCCTGGTATGGTGTATGACGCCCTGGGTCCATCGGCTGCGATAGCGACGTCGTGTTCGGGGGTAGAAAGACCAGCCTGATTGCCTGCAGGTTCTGAATGTCGCCGTGAGCTGGGCAATTATCGACGACGAACAAACGCTGCGCCCTGCGGCCGCAAACTTGCGGTCAAGGTGCTGCACGTATTCTTCAAAGAGTGCAGCCGTCATCCAAGCTTTCTTGTTGTTTTTTATAGATCAGGTCATCCTTTGATGGCAGTCGTGCATTTT
>NC_051176.1:88203407-88233282 GCF_013339695.2 Rhipicephalus sanguineus | reverse complement strand
ATAGGTGCCTCAGAGAGGCTGGCCGACGTTTCGATTGTGGGACCTATTTTGGAAAAGGTGCTTTGCCATCCTTGATGTGACAGATTTAAGCGTGTTGTTGACTAACCCACCTAAAACTGAGGACGGCACGCATCAAGGACAAGCTACGGCGAAAAAAAAGATGAATTCACGCACACTGGCACAAACGTATATCAACAAAGCAACCACTCTTTAATTTTTGTTTTGTACATCAATGACCCGCTTTACATTACAACAGATGCTGAAAACGTAGCGCACCTAAGACACCGTAGCAGCCGTCGTGGTCAGATCACTTCTGAGGCGGCCAAGGTGTCGTCAGTGTGGCGGATTTTCCGCGAAGCTGCCGCTCGGCCGAAGCCGCGTTGAATGCAGACACCGAGAACGTGCACTCCTGGGCCGCAGCAGGAAAACCTACGAGGGAAACGATAGTGAAAGCTCAATTAAAGCAGGTGCTGCATTCACGCCTGTTGTGGTAGGGGCTCTCAGAAAAAAAAAATTAGACCGCGTGTAATTATTTGTCTTTTATCATGTATCAGTATGCTCACATGTCATCATGCTCAGTTGTTTAGTGCCGAAGATTGATCATATTGTGGCGTCCTTGTTTCTCTCTAGCTATGCGCTGGCGACAACAATGAAGACGACCGATCCTTTCGAGCGGCTCAGTACAAAGAAGAGAGGAAGAAGACGTTTTTGGTGCTTCGGTTCTTCGGTGTCTTTTCGAGTACGACACGCCCTACTTCTACTTATGGCAATAAAGTCCCGCGCGGTGCTTTGTAAACCGCGACAATATGATGGTGCGTAGCTCTTTCAATACTAATGCGAAAATAAAGATTAAGGTAATTTTTTTTGTAGCACTAGCAGTGGGGGGACGCTATCCCCTCCTAGACAGCAGCCGCTAACACTTGGGTCCTGGCGGCGTCCTCGGTTCAGCAATGGTCTTCTGGAACAAGGCTAATTAGCTCGGTCCCCACTGATCATCATTGGTTATTGCGCGACCCTGGCTTCTCACCTGGGAGCATCCCCATAATATGTGCGATAGGTCAATAACGGCTGCTCCAGTTCTTTTTGTTCGTTAACATTACGCCTAGCATTTTTTGTTCGAACTCTTGATGCACAGTCCTTATACTTCGCCGAAGGCTTCTAAGTTAACTTCTAACTTTCTGCTTCGTGTATTAGTACAGGTAAGACGCAATGATTCTACACTTTCCAATAACAGTGGTAAGCTGTCTGCCATGTTTTGACAGTATCTTCTATAAGCGCTCGAAGCCATATTAATTGCGCAAGTTTCGTTGTAATCAGCTTACTTTACCAGTAAGTGACTTAAATAATTGCAGAGATTACAGATGCCTGGCTGATAATCACGAAGTGTCGCTCTTTCGCGAGAGAAAAAGGTTTATCCTTTCGCATGTATAGTTCTTCAACTCTACTCTCTTTTTTTACGCCTAGGGTTCTCAATCATTTGTTGCCAATCACAGGTCCAAATGGTGAATAGTAGAATTATTAAGTAAATGCTAGAATGCGGGGATACTCGCCGTTCAGTATCAGAGGGCTCTGATACTTATGTAGCGCTCTCTGGAGAATTTTTCTTGGTTATGCATTAACTTCTATGTCTTTCAGTTTGAGCTCTTCTCATAATGTTTCTTTTGTTTACTCGTATTTATTGTATATATATTTAATCACATATTCCTCTGTTTCTATTCCTCTCTCTTGCCTTCTGCTTTTCTTCTCTCGTCTGCAATGTACAACTGCACCACGAGGGTAAATAAATAAAATAAATAAATAAATAAATATTTGTAAGCACGCTGTGAAGCAGCACTGGCGAAATTGTCTCCTTGCCTGACTCATGTTTTATAACAATTTTCCTGCTCCTCTTTGCTATAGGAATAGGATAAATGTGGAGTCTTTACTCAGACTTGTTAAGGTGTTATCATATGCTTCCTGTAGTCCTTGACTGCACACGGCCTCTATGAGACATGGTATCGCTACTGAACGAGATGTCTTATTGCAATGTACGAAAGTCATATACACATCGCTATTGTAGTCCTCAAATTTCTCAATGGTATGTTTGATGACATGAATTTGATGCCTCCTAAAATACCCCTTGCTGAAGGCAGCCGTTTCTTTGAACAAACGAAGGGCAAGGGTCGCTCTGATTCCATTGAAAATGACCTCGGGGAGCATTTTGTGCGATAATGAAAGTAAGATAGGCCTAGAGTTACGCAACTTCTTTAACGCGCATAGCGCCTCTCTTCTTATACACTAGTATAATGCTCGCATTCTTCCAACCCAGACAAAAAAGTGAGAATACTGCGTACCAGGGATGACCAGGAAAGGTTCATGGGTTGTCGCAGCCATGAGATGATCCTGATCACACTGCCAGGAGACCACGTAGCCGGACAGCGGACCCCCTGATTCTTCCGGCGCTTTCCAGTTGAGGCGAGCCGAACCATTCGTGATCGCATCCACTGTCAGGCTGATAGGCTCACTCGGCTCTAGAAATGACGTAGCGGGGTCGAGACGTGAGAATGAGTACAGTGTACGGAGCCCGTACTTAAACTTGTTGGTACTGTGTATGTAGCCTCGCTGTATAACTTCGTTGCAGCATCTTAATTACTGCTGCTACGTGCCACAGGTTCGAACAGAAAATTTAATGGACCCCTATTTTGTGTTTGCCCGCTTAAGACGCTCAACAACGAACTTCCACGCATACAACGCAAACACAACAACTTTGGTTAGACGGAGCATCAAAGAAATAGAGATAAGTTTATAAATTGGCCGTGTAAATTACTGGCAAGAAGGTTTCAAGAATCAGCGCCAGCGCAATCTTCCCAGAGGCATGGCAGTTTCGTGATTGTCATCGTTTCTAATACACGATAATTAATTTGTCTTCGATGACCATGCGCACCTAGTTCAACAAAAGAGGTCGTTTGAAGAGCAGCAATCAGCGTGTTTCAGGTGAATCTTTTCGTAAATTTAAAAACAAAAACAAACATGCAACGATAACTATTCAGCAACAGTACCTGACATGTCGGTTGAGATGACCACTGTGCCATTGTTACCACATCCTAGGTCGTTGCAGCCTCTCACTGATAATGAGAAGACTGTGTCCGGCCTGAGCTCCGAGATCCTCAAAAAACCTGCTTTGAAGGAGGAGTTCCAGCCGTGCAACACGACCACTTCGCACTGCGTCGAGTTTTCGCAGTTCACCCAGCCGCTGTAGTTTGTCGCTACCTGAAAAAGAGGCGAACCACAAGCGCATCGCCGAGCAGTTCCGCGGTCGTCAAGAAACGCCATGCGTGAATGTACGGTTACCTATGTAGCCGATCACTTCATAAGGTAACCTAAAGGGTTCACACCGTTTCCTGTCATGTAACGCTGCCCAAGCGCTCGCATTTGCGCAAGCAAACACATACATGCGCACATACGATCAATTCGACGCTGTTACACTATCTAATCTAAAGCTTGTAATAGTAGGCAGTTTAATTGGCTGTAAAATCCGGTATTTTTTAGCGTGCCTTGCACCTTCCCCTGCCTTAATTTTGCATACACGGTCAAAGTTTTGTACTCAGCGGCATCAACACTCCAGTGGTGGTTTATTCAGCCTGCAATTCGGCATGAACTCACGCGAATTTATCGACGGGCTTTTCAGCATAAAACGCATTTTGTCGCTTTAAAAATGTCCCACATTGGCAGCTTTAAGGCCGTGACCCCGTGGTAACACCTGATTCACAAAGAAAAATTGTGGGATTAAAAAATAAGCATCTCTTAGATTCTTAAAGTTCTCGGAACTTGGTACTTTTTCGTTACCAAAGAAAGGCCATTTAAGAAATTAGGCTGAAATAGTGAGAGAACAATTTATATTCTGCGTGAACGGAAAAAGGAACAGATCACTATCTTTATTGCTCAATAAATTTTGTAACAAACCATCTTTCTCGCAGAAATTTTTATAAAATAGTAAAAGTGCTCCCATGTATACATGCAGCCTCAATGTTCACGCGTCGCAGGACGACACTGGAAATGACATGCCAACTCGATAGTTTGCAGACGCATAAACGAAGACGCATAAACGACCGCAAACAAAGTACACAACGCTGTATATTAAAGGCAGCCAACCTCTATATGCGTAACCGTGCTGTTGAGAAACGTCCATGACACAACCGCTATCTTCGGTGCAGTCTCGAATCCCTTTGTGGACAATGTGGGGGCTAGAGGAACTGTTAGACGAGAGAAAAAAGAAACATGAAAGCGATCAGGCAAAAAAGCTTCTAACTCTTACTAGTCAAAGAAATGCAATAAACAAACCAATAAGCCACATATTGTTATCGATATGCGTGGTTCATTTTTACCAGCGCAGAATAAACGGGACAGAAGGAGACGAAACGCGTTTCTGGAGCGTTTGTCTCGTCTTTATGGGCACTGCGGTTTGTTTTGGGCTTATGAAAATGGTATTTTGCGCTGGTAAGCCAGAAATCACAAAACTAGGCCCACACAACACCACTACACTGGCACACTGTAAGTGCGCCAGTGTGGAGAATACTGCGTACCATTACTCTGCTGATTGACTGGTCTTTTCTCGGGAGCTTCGGCTGCAGATTACTCCAGGTAAAGCATACGTCAATGTCAATCCCCAGTACCGAGAATACGTACCGCGACATTGCATGTAGTTTCGTGTACACATACAATATCCCATAAACATTATACACGGAACTACAAGAACATGGGGATCTATCTACAAAAGCTCTTCTTGCGTTGTTTGCGCGAGCATGCTTTTCCGTAAAACAAGGCTGTCTCGTATATTTTACATCCTTTATTTAATAATGCCGTTTACCATTTAGAAATTTCCTGCATAAAGCGTCTTTCTGCTCTAACGACAAAATTTACTGTTTATGCCTTTCGTGTTAAGTAAGAAGAATTCGCCGAATAGTTGCTAGTTGTTCATAAGTATCTACAATAAATTATTCAAATACCCGCATAGAGTGCGAAAGAAAACATAGCAGGGCAGAAAAACATTTGCAGAAAGATTTCTACAAATACTCGTTCTTTTTCTCTCAACAGCACGTGTGGAATTCTCACTGCAATCATAATAAAATAAATAAATCGTGAACAGTTTTCCACAGTTGCGTCTTAATATTTTTAGCAATACGGCACATTTTGTTGTGTTGTTCTGTTCTATCGTTCTGTGAGCTGTTTACTGCATCTTAATCTATCTTTTCTACCGTTCCTGTCTTGAACCTGACGGGGAACGACAGTGGTTGTAATTAAAAATAAGCTAATCTTCACTACAAGACATCGTTTTCAAGCTAATAACTGAGTCAGTAACGTGATCACAAGCCATCGACAATTGCCAGCAATAAGGTTCACGGAAGGCTGACACACATTTGAAGTCTATAGCGAAGGAACGTCACAACGAGACATTAGAGGCCGCCTTGCTGCTTACCAAGAGGCCAAGTGCTTATGCTGGCTACTGCGGGGCTGCCGTATTCTCGCTTTCCCGGCGTCCTCTCCATAGAAAGCGCCACTTGAACTTCGTACTCCGTGCCTGAGCTGAGATTCCCTATCGTGATCGCCTTCTCGAGCGTACGGATAAGCCGGTAGGAGCGATTTCTCTTTACTCTCACTTCGAACTCCGGGCTCAACTCGGGCGCCCGCAGTGGGAGCGAGCAGTTCCACTCCAGGTAGATAGAACTGGTATCGTTCGACAGGACTGCCGTGATGAGAGGCGTGGAGATTGCTGCGAAAAGCAATAAATAAATGAAGTTGCCACGGGCAGCGGCAGAGGCCGAGAGAGAATAGAGAAAAAGCAAGGTGTTTCACTATACACCAATTTCACAAGGAGGCTGCCATTTTTAAAGCGCTCCACCTCCGCAGCGCCGTCTAGCGTCTGCGATGTTTCGCCGCCCTTCCGGTGTGTGGGGTTGCACGGCCGCGTATGCAGCGTATACGCTCAGTTCGCAAGGTACTGCTGTTCTTCGCGGTACACGGGCAAAACAGAGCAACGCTTCGCGAGTGTAAAGGCGCTAGTAAGTAATCGCTAAGCTGTCAGCGTCAAAATGGCTGAAACAGCAAGCAGCAGCGGCCCACGAGACGTTCCCGAAGCAGCGCCGACGATGAGTAGAATGCCAATGCAGTTCTTAAGCAGCATGTGTAAAGTGGTAATTGCTTTGTATATTTTGTTATATCTGGCCTTGGTGTGGTTCTTGGAATATGCACTATAACAGAGCGTTAACATTTAGGACAACCCTCGAAGTAATCAGAGAAACGTAAATGGAGACGAGCGAACACGTAGGTCATTGTCCGGCTGCGCGCTAGGTGCGCGCATTAGTGTTTTAAGATGACTCCCGGGTTTCCGTGCCGTGATTATTCAAGTTAAACGTAACTCTAATCCCTAACAGACCATTTGGTTCCGCTTCGCACGTTGCAATACAATGTTCATGGAACGACAGGAGCTCAAACACCGATGCCTGTGTTAATTCGTGTCGCCGTCGTAGTTAAAAGCTTGTGGCCTCTGATCGTTGCACAGGATAAGAAACAGATGTACGACGGGTGAGCTCAAAATTTGGCGTAGAAACAACACGATGATAAAATGAAAATAAGCCTGTTGCACATCTGGAAGCATGGCATGGCGTAAGGGCGTAAGCTCGCTTCGGCGCGAGCCGCCGCCACCAGCGATACGCCGAAAGGGCGCCCATTTTTTGTAACATTATTGTCAGTTTGTTTTCTGGCGAGTATTTGAGAAGCATTACGACGAGCACACGTGTCCAGGTAACGACCTGGCTTTAACGAACGTGGGCCGATTGTTCATGGCACCCAGGTTACCGCGCGAAAAAAAAAAAAAAAAGGTGCGGTTGTCATAACGCTACCCCAGTTATCGTCAAAAAATTGACAAGTCGAGAAAGAACGTGTTCTCGAAGAAACGTTTAAGACGCCTACCTGCGCCAAAGCACACATGTCATGCGGCCCTTTCTGTCATGTAGATTGGAAAGTGCTAATTCGATAATCTCAAAATTACACGCACTAAATGGAACATTTTCTAGCCGCAGACATTGTAAATCATGTGCTGTAGCATAGAAATCAGAGAGGTTGATATTATGAGATAACAACTCTTGGCCATAAGTGTTGTGTATTAATCGTCAGCCTTGACAACGGTTCTCTTTGGTGCAGATGATAAAGTGTACCAGCACCCAAGCAGAATCACAAGTTGGTGTGATGACTTGAAAAAGTGGCCATAAGTGAAGACACCACATATAATATACGATTTGCGGGATAAGGCGTGCGACCTAAGAGAAGCAAAGTCATTCAATTAAAAGCATTGTGCACTTCGCATGCCTCGGCTGCCAGTCTCTTACGTTTTTTTTTTTCGCCGCAGCCAAACACAGCGCAGTGGTAGCTGGTCTACCTGTTCTCGTCCGAAATTTTGATTTGCGGCCGCACAATTGCTTCAGCGCGTCGAGAAATGGAAACACGCTGACCTCTCACGCACCACGCAATGCAAAACTCGGGAATCCGCCACTGATCTCCACTAGGAGGAGCCGGATGGCGCATCGAGCACGCGGGCGTGAAGCCACCGGAAGCCGCCGTTTTTGTCCCGGAAAAGAGCTTTTCTCTTCTTTTTTTAAAGAAATACCTGCTTGTAGCGCAGTAAACTGTACGAATCGACCGGAAAAGTCGTCAGGGAAGATATTTCACGCGTAAGTACCTCAAAGTTGCATTACTTTTTACGCATTTTGTACGTTGCAGCACTCCGCCGTATTCGGACGGTGTCGGCACGGCGTCTGTCATCTTTCGTGTGGCGTTCGTCGGCGTCTAAAGCGACGCGTAATCACAGAGTTTGAAAAAATAAAAAATAAAAACGATAATAACAACAGCTGCCACCCGAGAATATTTGAATTGCGCGACTGAGACGCACAGAAGACGCCGGCTTCCGGGACAAAAAGGGCACCTTCCGGTGGCTTCACAAGCGCCCGCCTCGCAGAGCGGGGATGCGCCGTCCAGCCTTTTTAATGGAGGTCAGTGGAATCCGCACACACCAGCGGCAGCGGTCGGCCGAGGTGGAGAGAGAGAGAGCGGCGAAAATACACCGGTTCGAGACTACGCTCCTCCTCTCCGTGAAAACGGTCTATAGACGCCCTTCTGGTTTGCTCCCGTTATGACATGAGACACAGGAACGAAAAGACAGGGGAAGAGCGAAAGAGCACTATATAGGTCCGCACGCACAGTAGAATGCACAGAAGTCTACCTAACTGAGTCTACCTAAAGCGTCTCGTAACCTGTTTGTAACTGCCATCAGCCGTGGCGGCGTGCCTTGCAGAGTTAATTTAAGGTGCGTTCATTGGCAATATGCTCGAGATGTCACTTCCTGTGATTCTGTGTGTCCCTTCCTGTGATTACACGCGTCTCTGCACCGGACGCGTCGAATTCCAGACTGCCTAAAAGCAGGCCACTAGCTCTCTTTCTCTATCAGTCGCGGGGCCATCCGGTCCAGCAAAAGGGCAGTGCGAGCATTGCCCTCCCGCTGACAGAAAACACTGCGCAGGCGTCCCAACCACCTCACTTCCCCGGCGGACGGCATTCCGCCGCCACCTCACCTCACCTGCAAGAGGGCACGCGGGGGATATAGACACGGGCCATTCTTGTGGATAGTGAAGCGACAGCTTCTAAGCGGAGAGATAATTGACGGCGAGCACAGCGATGGCGCGCCAAATCGCGTAGTGCGCAAAGAATGAAAAACGAAGGTTCTCTTATAGCGGTTAAACACTAACTACGCCGTATCTTCGTGGACATTTCTTGGATGCAGAAACAAAAAAATACAGTGCGAACTTCACACAGCAATGCACATGATGCCCAGTGTTGTGTCAACGTGCTTCCTTACCGGTGCTAGGCAGAATAGGGCTAAATCAAGGCGGTCCCAAGGTATATTAAAGGGACTCTGCAACACCTTTTCAGCATGGTCAATAAAACGCTGCCGATCGCTAGTCGAGGCTCCTGTGAACAGCGAGCCAAACAATATAGGGCAGCACGCGGCCTGGAATTTACAATTAATTCTGAAAGTCAGCGAGAAATCGCTCTCTCTTCCCTCTGCAAATGATACCATATACCCAAATTTCTGCGCCATATACCCAAATCCACGGCCATTGGCTGCTTTCAGCATGGCGAGCTGCATAGTTACCGTGGCCGCCGCGGGATGCCGCCACGTGCCCGCACGCTCGCTCGCGATCACACTGAATGTAAGCCGCGCGTTCGAAGAAAAAATGAAAAGTGCTCAAGGTCATGGCGCTCGCTGACGAAAGGATGCATCTTCTTGCCCCCTTGTCACCCCCTCCCTGCATAGCTTTCAGCGCGCCCGCTAGTGCAAGAGGAGAGGGAAAGCGCTTGAAGTGCACGGCAAATCCCTGTAACTCCACTCGTTGACGGATTCTGAAACCTTTTTGCGGCAGTCGATTCGTGAGGCAACAAGCTCTTTTAGCGAATCTGTTAGACGATTACTTGGAAGAGTGTTGCAGGGCTCCTTTAAGACATAATAGTTTATTCTATGATCCCGCAGAACAAGCGCTGACTCACAGGCAATGAACTAAACGAGTGACACACCATCAGCCCCTAGTGTTCAAAATCTTCATAACAAGCGCATATGATAGAATAGTGCGTGTCCTCTTGTCTTTATAAATCCGTGTCTTTGTGGACTTCGCCCTTTTTACAGCGAAGCTGCATATGCTAGGTTCTGGCGGATCGTGTCCGCGGGCAAAACGACGCGTATAACAAAAATTTTGGGCGCCCCTCGCCCCATCACCACCGCGATGCCTGTTTCAACAGCGTCCCCGTAAGCGGCGGCGGTACTTCCCACCAATCGTAGTGCCCCACTGTCTCGTGACGTAGAGATCGCATTAGCGTTGTTATCAGCAGTTGCCATTTGGGCTTGATGTAGGACGGACGCGAGTAGTTCGCTCGGTGCAAGAGGAGCGGGAATTGAAGGAGCGCCAACGCGCACAGAAACGACGCGCAGCCGCAGCCGGTGACTTCGCTGGCTTCCATCTGCGCAGCAGTGGAATGGCTCTGAATATTTAATATATCATAACACGAGCTAGCTCTGACCCAGATAGTTCAGAAGGCGCCGTTTGAGAGCCATGACAAACTCAATCGCGACTGAACAATGTATTTTGACTGGGAACATTTTTAAAGACGATAGTCTTTCTTGGGATACTTAAACGGAGAAATTTTGGTCTGTCTGTCTGCCTTTCTGTTTGTCGGCACGTCACTCGATTCAGCCACTCGGCCAAAGTTGAGCCACTTGCCCAAGGGCCAGCCATCTTGAACGGCTGACTAGGTTCATAGTTCTGCACATTGTCGATCAAAAAGCAAACATTACGCATATCTGAGGCGCAACATCACTAGGTAAGTATTAGGTAGTGTGTTCCTTTAATAGGAAATGCATACATACGTAATTCTAAAGACCCTAGTTTCTAAGCTGCGCTGAAAATGCGACTGCGCTGAAACTTGCCTTCCTCCGTGCCCTCTGCACGAGCTCATTGTTGTGTTTCGGTTTCGGTTCTGTATTGCACTGTACGAATGCCATGGGGCGCCGCTCTGGCATTCCTGTTTTACCCAGGCGACGTGTAAATAAAAGAGCGTGTGGAGAGTACTCGTTGAGTGCGGACGTTTCTTCTGCTTCAGCGCTTCGCGCCAAACCGCGTGTTCGGGCTGGCTGGCGCCCCCGCCGGTCGCGTTGGTCACCGCCGGTCTTCGCCGGCTGCTGCGCCGGGACTACCAGCCCGCAACACAGCACTTATGTTTCCCGACGTATTGCCAGATGGCGTCCATGTCTCACGCAGCGCCTCTTCTATCGTCTTTAGACGACATTTGCAGCGAAGCACGCAGATACGCGGCCAATTTCTTTTTCTGAAGGAAAAAGAGATTATTTAAATACTGGATGACCTCAAGTGCGCATTAATACATGCCCCAAATAAAGACATATTAAACTAATAATTTCTAGATTTACCTAAGAACGTATTATAGTAATCAACGATATCACGCACGTTACGACGTATGCCCCTATGGGGAACCTGCGCTGGAGTTTCCGCGGACAGGCTGCGCCGCCCTGCCGGGCACGGCCGGAAACACTCGGGCATACAAACAAATACGAGTGGCTGACAACGTAGTGGTTATGGCGCTCGACTGCAGACCCGAAAGTCGCGGGATCGAATCCCGGCCGCGGCGGCTGCATTTTCGATGGAGGCGAAAATGTTTGAGGCCCCGTGTACTTGGATTTAGGTGCACGTTAAAGAACCCCCAGGTGGTCGAAATTTCCGGAGCCCTCCACTACGGCGTCTCTCATAATCATATCGTGGTTTTGGGACGTTAAACCCCAGATATCATCATCATCATCATCATCATCATCGAGTGGCTGCTAACGTGAACCATGCTGCCGTGCGCGATCATCAAACGAAGAAAAAAGCGTCGATACCGGCGGTATTGTTGTATCCACAAATGCCACAATCAAAAATGTCTTTAATAACTGAAACAAAAAAAATAGTCCAGAGCATAGTTGACTCCCTTCGGCCCTGCTTTCCACCGATCTACATGGGTTGGCGCTCTGGAAAACATCACAAATCTTTTATTTGAAACTGGCCTTGAAAAAGTCAAAGAAAGCACATGACAGCTTAGGTTGCGTAAGCATCGCGCCGTACATTAAACATACCGTATTTACTCGATTGTAACATGACCACGATTGTAACGCCAAGTGTGACATTTCATTACGTCCAGGAAGAAAAAAATAGAATCTCGGTATTCGATTGTAACGCGAGGATCGACTATAGGTTGCAAAAAATCTAGAAAAAAAAACTCGTGTTACATTCGAGTAAAACGGTATTATACGTCACTGTCACGTGCACAGCTCTACACCGGTTACAAGTCCATGACCGCTAGAAACACCGTTGTCTATGCATGTTCCATTGCTGATCACACACTGCATGTCAAACTCGGAACCACCACGAAGTCAATTAGCACTAGGTTCCTCAAAGGCATTTTTTTAAAGTATCAGGCAAAGACGACGCCCGATCGCAAGTTTGCAAACGGTCTGCAGTCGATGGCGAGTCGACGTCGTTAAAGCACGAGACCTGCGACATGTTTGTATTTCCGCTAACACCACTGATCTCTACTTTACACCGGCCTTTTTGCATTTATTTCGCGCTTCGCCGTCAACTTCAAAAACGTTGTTTGTAAAGACTGCGATACGAACATTTAGTGGGCACATGAAAGCCGTTAAAAATTTTTAGCGGCTTGCATGTGCCCAGTAAATGCTCGTATCGCAGTCTTTACACCGTAAAGCAAAGCGTGCAGCGAAACAGCTTCTGTAATATGAGAGCTGTAACTACAGATTACGTAATTGTGATATGCTCGCTCAAAACAGCTGTCACTCACTGAGCCGAATGTTCTCACTGCTGCCTGAGGCACTAATTTTATTTCAAGCGGGTGCACAACGAGCACACTGCATACACCGTCAAGCTTGCTAGCGCTATTTGAACACGCTTACCTGTAAGTTTACGTCGTGCGGTGCTTACTTCGCCGAAAGGTCACAAGCGCTGTCTCTTCGAAAAACAGCTTCTTCCACGTCATAGACATACTTCTCATTGCCAATGACAGCTTCCTTCCTTTCGACAGCACACTCTCGCGAAGGTACCCGTCCGCACACATCAGCGGAGAATAATCGGTGGCATCGCTGCTCGCCCGCTGCGCCACAGTGCAGCGAAGTGTCCCGATCTTCGCTAGTCTTGCGCGTTCCAAAGTACCTACAAAACGACGCACATCGAGTAAAAGCCGCGGTAGAGTCGAATACCGTTCAGCATGCGTTTGAACTGGTTTGAACGTGCCACGAGGTATGTGAGGGCACGTTGAAACGTGCCGTCGTACGCCTCGCGGCGGCTTTGTATTACTGGTTGTTTCTCAACTAGCTCGCCAGGGCGGCGCAGCTTGTACATTTTAGGCACGCCACCTGGGCAGCGCTGGCTACCCATAGAGCTGTGTCAACAAATGTTATCTTTCTGTCTGCTCTCTACAATTCGAAATCACACGGCAGAGACCTATTCATCAACGGCAAAACGCACGCGCAGGTGCAAGTCTCTTGAGTGTGTTTCCGCCACCACCATGGACGTGTGCATATACAGGTGGCAGCCGCAGAACACCGGTGTAGAAAATGTTCGTTGGCAGGAGCGCGCTGGCTGCGGCGGTAAAAAGTATTGCTAGTGAGTCACATACGCTGCCCTTGCAACGTGGTTACCAACAAAAGGACGCGGTGGAGATCTTAACACGTTTGCCCCTTCACGACAAGCGTGTCGCAGTTTGTTACGGAGAAATCGGTGACGGAAGAAGAGACCTAGAAGAGATCTGACACTTCTTTTGTCAACTTTTGCGTGTCGTTTAGGATGACGTCAAAATAAACGAGAAATGACCAGTGACCCTGATAAAATATCAGATTGCCATATCAGAAGCGGCTGATCGAGGACAAGCCCACGATCGAGAAAGCATCAATTATTGGAAAACGGCACATACAAATACGCATTTGACTGGCGCACTTTCGACTGTCTCATTTGTGTACACCCGCATTTGTGTGCACTCGCCGGCGCTGGGTTTTTCGCAAACTGTGCCGCCACCGCAGCCTCTCCCGAAACCTGTAACTCACGGAAGCGTCGCCTAATATTTAATTATCCATGATGCTACAGAGCACGGCCGTACGATCACGTCGGCATGTCCCTGCCACAGCTGCCTCGCATTTGATCATCCACTTGAAATGTGACCTTACACGCGCGTATGACGTCTGTGAGGACGTTGCTCGGGAGCGCCCTAAACGGACGCTAATCATCTGCAGAACAAGCGCCATCTCACCTGAAGGAGGCGTTGTGAAAACCGTGGTTGCCTCGCTGCTGCATACCGTTGCACCACATGCCTTGACTTCGACTGTGTGCTGCGCAGACGACGACAGGTTGAGCAGGGGCAGACTGTAGGATGTTGATTCCTGTGTGCTTCCGTCGAGAATGACAGTCGACGTTTCCAGGCGTAGTTCTTCTCGGTAATCGGAGTGCACAGGTTGGTCGTTACATGCCCTGTAATAGTCCTCGTCATCGTCGCAGACGCGCGAAGTGGGGACTGGTATTTTCACGGTTGCGTAAAAGGACCGAGAAATCTGCAAGGGTCAATGCATGAAATCGTGAAAGACTACAAAAAAAAAATTCTACGATTGCCGATGATAATCCGGGTGTCTCGTCAAAGGTAGCCAAGCTACATGTGCAATATTTCTCATTCCATACGAATGTCTTCAAGGTGTTTGCTGTTGCCCAATATCTAGGCTACAATCTGCAAACGCTTTACGATATCAGGTGCAAATGTGGATTATACCCGAGCCTTTACAAATGATTAGCCGTACCAGAACTTGGTACGTATATAATTATGTTCCTTTATATACTAAATATATATGGCATACTCTTGAATGCCCTGCCGTCGACATCAGATTTGGAAGCTCGAGGTCAACTGCGATTTTAGTGTTAAAGTGCACTCAAAGGTCAGAAATAAGCGGACAGAGATTGTGTCGCACTGTTGCGTATCTAAATACCTCATCAGCAAACGACGGTGTACGATGGCGCCTTCGCGCCGAGCCCCTGCAATACGACCGCTGTGATGGTTCCACACGAGCTGCTTTGATGGCTATTCGTATTTCACTCGCATGTGATATCAAAAGCACCGTGCAACCTAAGCTTTAGGCGCACAAGAACGGTTGGGGAACTCCACCTCAAAGTTTTGCTCTACAATCTGCCCGACTTTATGGTTATGCCTGTCTGCTACTGCAAACAGTTGCATTTGCCGTCTGATCGCTGTCTATTTGCCTTCAACTGCTTCTGAGACTCACGGATCGATTTGATCGGCAACCACGTTCTTTTCTTACAACATTGATCTCTGCTCCACAGATCCACAATCACCGATCTTCAATCCCAAAACAACTTCACGGTCAGCTGTTACGTTGTTTTAGATGAGAAAAATTGGTTAGATATAAGGCTATCACTTAAGACGGCTGAAATTTTAAAGAAGGGCGAGTTGTTATATGTGCGGATTAATCCAACTGCAACCTTTATTGAAGTAACGATGTTTGGGTATGCACGTGACTTGGGTGATATGCACTTAAATCCCACACTGACCCTGCACAAAATTTCCCTGCTCCATGTGAAGGGGGAACTGTTTTTAAAATGACAGCGATTCGGCAGAGGCAAATGCATGCGCACGGAGGTGGGGGCGGCCGCCCCCCCTAGTCACCTAAGAGGGGGGGGGGGGGGGGGCGCAAGGTCTGCCCCATACAATGACTTAGTGAGGGGGGGGGTGGGCTGCGATGAGCCTTCACCCCCCCCCTCCTGATGAGGAATCCTCTGCACCCCTATGGGCGGAGGCTTATATGCGAAATGGTCGATTGGACTTGCTTTGTTCATGCCCGACTTCAAAGCCACTGCACTGGAACTTACCACGAACCTTCGCACAGGACTCGCCGCATGCCAGGAAATGATAGCACTTGTTGGGTCAATGGTCTGAGCTTTTAAGTTAGCAGGAGCTGCAAGGAATGTAATATCAATCAATCAATGAATCAATCAATTGGCATGTACAGGATATACAATAACAATATTAAAGAAAGGCTACAGGCAAATGTAAGTGAAAAAAAAGAAAATATACACGCAAGAATTATGATAATTGTTGGGGTTTAACGTCCCAAAACCTGGATATAATTATGAGGGACGCCGTAGTGAAGGGCTCCGGATATTTCGCCCACCTGGAGTTCTTTAATGTGCACCTAAATTTAAACACACGGGCATCAAGCATTTTCGCCTCCATCGAAAATACGGCCGCCGCAGCCGGGATTCCATCCCGCGACCTTCGGCTCAGCAATCGAGCACCATAACTACTAGACTGCCGTGGTGGGTTTACGAACAATGATAGCAGTCGGCCATAATGAAAGAATATAAACACAAGAAATTCAAACGGACAATAATAGTGCGGACAGTTTGCGTACAACAGAAGTAAATGTGAGCTTGAAATGAGTGTCGGAACTCGTGATTGCAATGCAGTCGCCGGGCAGATTCCACGGACCGACGTGTCTGTCCTCCGAAACATCCCACGAAAGCACGGACAATTTTATGAGCACCTCCTTCGGTGCGCCAGCGAAAGCCGGTTGTGGTTTAAATATCGAGTCAGAGCTCAGAGTTAAAGGGGTATGACACAAAATTTCGCGGCCGAGATAGCGAGCGGGATCGATTTTCGTGAACATGCGTATATCACAATCAAAATATCACCAGCGAGTATAGCTTGGAAGGTATCTGAAATGAATTTTGAAGTTTGCGTGAGCGATCGATACCCTCGCGCTACTGACACCCTCAAAGGTGACCCTCGGTGAAACCCTACTCCCCTCACATGACCACGCTGCAACAAGTTATGATGACGTCCTAGCCGCCATGTTTTTTTTTCTTTTTTTTTTTTTGCCGCGTTCGCTCTAGCAGCCTACTTCTCGGCGGCTGCTCGCCAACCGCGCGGAAGTGCGTCACAGTTCTGTGTGCTGACGTGATCGAGCGCTGCACCCGCTAGGTGGTGACGATTGCACTCGAAGGCTTGTCGTTTGTGAAACCGAAACTGACACTGGCAGGTAGTTAAATATCTGTCACGCGCTGCAGCAAACGATGTGCCGTGTTATGACTAACAGGCCCCCAGCGACACATTGCAGCAAAAAAACGCCAGGCCAAAATTTTTGTGTCAGTGCCCTTTGAACAAATTGAACAAAAATGCATATTTTGAACTCATGCAGGGACAAATATTTCAATACATGTACATTCGGCTGAAACACGATGAATTTTCAGACTAGTAAACGATAATTAAATAGCGCTACAGTACAACACGTGCGAAATGAGTTGACATGTACTTGATATTCAAGAATATTGTTTCGTGTCTGGAGTTGAAGCAACTCTTGTTGTCACTGGTTGACTGTAGTGCGGATACTCTCTTCTCATGCCTTTGTGCCGGTCATATGGCTCTTCCTATTGACTGACTGGCCACTCGCTCCTCCGTCTCTCCTCGCTTAAATCGGCTTCCGACTAGTTCTAGAGATTTCTATCTTATGGGAAAACATGGGAAGCCAGAGAAATCCAGGGACCTTCGCGTACTTTCTCATGGCGTCGGTTCTCGTGCCATCTCAGGCGTGCTGGCGATGCGGTAGCGTAATGTTGCGTGTTCTAGAATAGACTCGGTGTTTCGCGTTCCAGCGGTTTTGAGCACTCAAGCCGCGTCCTTGGCGAGGTATCTCGTGGCCTACGGTTGTAAATTGAGGCTGGCTCTTCGAAATTATGCCGCACGATTTGTGTAGGGACACTTTTGTGATAATAAGGGAGTATGAGAAAAGGTTTTGAACAATGTCTGAAACATTGTTTCAACCCTTTCGAAAACAGCGATTAAAAATGGACGCCGTTCCAAGCAGCAACGAGGAGGTCCCCGGGGACGCACGCTTGGGCCATGCTCGCTGGTGTGTCTCTATTAGCTATATTAGGGAATTTTAGCGTGCATGGCATTCCGGTACATGCAAGTCTAGGGGCCTATGGAATATCGGCATAGCGAATGCACACCAGCGGATAAATAAATACGTTAGGTTTCTACAACAATTCTGTGCTTGAGAGGTCCTTCTTTGCGCCGCCAGATGGCTCCATCTATCCGGCCTCTCACGGTTACTGCTGCAGTAACCCGGTATTACGCCAGTGCAAAGAAGTCTACGTACGAACTAAAATTCACTATTAATGCTACCTGCGTGTTAATTGTTAACGATGATATTTATCTATACGCTCCTCCACTTTAATAGCTTGTGGTCGTATTGGCGTGTACCCTATAGGTGTAATGAAACGACAGACTCGTTCAGCTTTTTTCGCGCTTCCAACAAAACAACTGCAGCTTGTCGGGCCGATAGGCCCTTATCTGCAGCACGCACGTTGGAAGCAGGGGGAGGAGAACACACGCGCATTGCCCATGCGCGTGACGAGCGGCAGCGGCGGAAAGCCACAGGGGGCGTGAAGATGGCTGGCGGATAAGAAGGGAGGCGAGACAAGCCCCAGGGCTTTTTGGTGGGCGGCAGGACGATGGGATGCGGCGACGGTCGCGCTAGGCGCGACGGTTTCCTCCGTGAGTGCTGCAGAGCAGAGGCCACGCCGGTTTGGGACGTCCGCTAATAGGAGTCGTTGGCTCGTCTTCTACTGCGAGTTGCGCGTGAGTTTGCTTTCCTGCCGTTATGTTTCGCGCGTAGGTTCCATTTGACCGCCAGTCTGCGGGGACTGTTCGTTCCGGGCTTTTGGCTCTCCTGTATACGTTAGTGCCGTGTTGTGCCGGTCTGGAAGGCCGGTGGTGATTCTTTTGAGTCGTGAATTAAAACGGTTCTTGTTCCCAGCGGTGCTGGCTTGTGTCGTGCGAATTACGGCTCACTGACCCCCCTGAGCGGAGGCGGGGCCTTCATCTGGCGCCCAACGTGGGGCCCGATGAAGGCCCCGCCTCCGCTCAGGGGGGTCAGTGAGCCGTAATTCGCACGACACAAGCCAGCACCGCTGGGAACAAGAACCAAGAAAGTGATAGGACCCCGGGGGTCGGTCCAACCCAATGACCTCACCGATGACCCCACCAAGGGCTCTAGACCCATTCAGCCACCACAATCTGCCTGCTCCGTCCGCCTTCCCGTCAGCTACCCAGGAACGTGGGACACCCACACCGGGCGTCTCGACCCAAGGCCAGCCCGTAGCGGTCGCCGCCCATTCTAGTGCCGGAGGCACAAGTAGGAACCCTCCGGTATGCTTCCAGTGTGGAGGTCGGGGCCACTATAGGAGCCAGTGCCCAAGCAGACCACGTTCTGGCCGCTGGGGAAACGATCGGGGCCGGCGATGGTGAGCGCATGCCAATCGCCGGCCAGCATTCCACCGCCCCCCGGGGTCCTCTCACTTTACGCAGGTCCTGGAAGAACTACTGCGGCTCCTCTGTGGGCTACGACGCGTCTTCAAGAGCAGCCAGCCACGCTGCAGAGGCCAGGCCACCGGGTGTTTTGGTCTTCACATCATCCAGCCGCCAGGAATCACAGCCGCGGCAAACCTTCGACAAAGCAACGCACGCCCAAAGGGACAAGGCCGCATCCCTTCCCGCTCGGACAACTGCCAGAGAACCAAGCAACCAACGCTCCTGCGAAGTACTCCCCGCCCGATAACAGCCATGGTGTACTCAACAATACGGTGAGCGATCGTCCGTCTACATTCACTCCCCTCGCTGCCCACGCCGATAAAGCACCATTAGTGATGGTTTCCATGGCAGGAGTAAAGGTCCCGGCTCTGTTAGATACTGGTTCAGCTGTTTCTGTTTTCGGGGATCGCATTAAGAATACCTGCGAGATGAAAGGCTTAACTTTGCGAAGTGTGAGCACTAATCTGCGCGTGGCCTCTGCTCATGTTGTCCCTGCTACGCTTGCAGCTCGCTTAGCGGTTAGACTCGACGGGCGAAAACTTCGGCAACGTTTCCTACACCTACCCGGACTTTCCTGCCCCGTAATTTTGGGACGCAATTTTATAGCGAAGTCGGGTATCGTGCTTGATGTCCGTACGGGCACCTACAGCCATGGCATCAATGCAAAACCACTCGCGTTTGTGACTACTTCGCCACAACCCCAGTCTGATCTGCTTGCAACAAATGTGCATCCGTTCTTCGAGGCCAGGGAGGACTTCTTCACTATTATCGAATCCTTCAAAGGGCCATCACAGCTAAAAGCTAGAATCGAAACAGCCCTAAAGCCCTTTGCGGCAATGTTCACAGAGGCTCCTGGCAGAGTTAATGTATTGGAACACACGATCGACACAGGCGACGTCCGCCCTATCCGTTTCAATCCTCGTCCCCTGAGCGTCCACAAGCGTGAACTTCTGGACGCTGCCCTCGACGAAATGCTCGCCACCGGTGCTGTAAGAGCGTCCAACAGTCCCTGGGCGTTTCCAGTTGTTTTAGCTCCAAAGAAGGACGGTTCTGCTCGGTTGTGCGTTGATTACCGGCGGTTAAACGCCGTCACGGTTCGAGACTCGTACCCCTTCCCATCAATCGACTCTGTTATGTACTCCCTTGGAGCCGCCAAATTCTTCACTACCCTTGACTGTAGCAGAGGCTTCCTGCAGATCCCGTTAGCAGAGCGCGATGCTCAGAAAACGGCATTTACTTGCCACAGGGGATTGTTTGAGTTTTCGAGGTTACCTTTCGGATTGTGCAATTCACCGGCCACATTTCAGCGCGTCATGGACATTGTGCTTCGAGATGCCAAATTCAACTACGCAATGGCTTACATGGACGACGTGGTAGTCTTTTCGCAAACCTTTGACGAGCACCTGACCCACCTAACCACTGTACTACAACGAATGCAGGACGCGGGCATCACCGTCAACCCCCGGAAAGTTCAGTTGGTCTCAAACAGGATAAACCTACTAGGTTTCATTGTCGAGCAAGGCACAATACGGCCAGATGAACAGAAACTTCAGGCCATCCTGCATTTTCCACCACCAACGGGCGTTAAGAGCCTGCAACGGTTTTTGGGTATGGCGGGCTTCTACCGTCACTTCATTCCTCACTGCGCCGATCTGGCAAGACCACTTCACCAGCTCCTGCGCAAGGGTGCCCATTGGTCTTGGACTAACATGGAGCAGGCAGCCTTCCAGGCTCTGTCGGAGGCTATCGCTGATACAGCACGGCTGCGCCTCCCTGACCTAAACTTACCCTTCACGGTGCAGACCGACGCAAGCGATTATGGCCTTGGAGCAGTTTTGCTCCAGGAATATCAAGGGATGCTTTACCCGCTAGCATTTGCGAGCCACACGCTCTCAGGCGCAGAAAGGAACTACACCGTAACAGAGAAAGAATGCCTTGCAATCGTATTCGCACTGAAGAAATTCGACATGTATCTGGATGGAGCTGCATTTACGATTCAAACCGATCACCAGGCGCTGTCATGGCTGTCAAAGCTACAAAACCCATCCGGTCGTCTGGCCCGGTGGGCCCTTTCTCTTCAGAAATATAACTACAGAGTGGAGTACAGGAAAGGCACTGGCAACAAAGTGGCTGACGCGCTTTCCCGAGCGCCACTGTCAGGGGATGGCGAACCAGCCGCCGATGTCCTGGTCGTGACAGTCCCTGAAGAAGTCTGGGGAACACTGGTCTCACGACAGCAGCTCCTCGACGCTCAGAGAAGCGACGACCAGTGCAAGCAGATATGCAGTGGCCTGGGCGCTGCTGTTCCACCGGGAACACACGGTCCGCAAACACCTATGGCAGCTACTTGCAATCCGAGGACGGCCTGCTCTTGCGTTACGACCCCTCACTTGAGACTCATGATGACGAGTCCCCGTTCCGTGTTTTCATTCCTCGGACTCTACGCACTACTTTCATGGCGTACTTTCATGACACACGCCTCGCTGGTCACAGTGATGGCAAGAGAACTTTTGAAAAGCTGTGTCGCGTCGCCACATGGCCGCACATGAGAAAGGACGTCATAACATACGTCCAAACTTGCCCTACCTGCCAGACCGCAAAACCGAGGGGAGGCAAACCACCGGGCCTCATGCAATCTGTAGAAAGCAGGTATCCATGGGAAATCGTTGCCTGTGATGCAATGGGCCCGTACCCCAGATCAGCTAAGGGGTGTCGATATTTGTTAGTACTCACGGACCACTTTTCTAAATGGGTAGAGCTGTACCCGCTACGCCGGCTGGATTCAAAAATAATCTGGGATTGTCTGCTGCAGACGTTCACTCGCTTCGGTTTTCCAAAGCAGCTAATAACAGATAATGCCACATATTTCACAGGCAGAATATTTGCGGACACTTGCAAAGTTCTTGGTGTACACCACAAAAGAACGACACCTTACCACCCTCAGGCCAACATTACTGAGCGCGTCAACAGAAACCTTAAAACAATGTTGGTGGCTTTCACTGACCGGCACAGGGACTGGGATGCCCGCGTACAGGAAATGGCATTCGCCACGCGAACAACGGTGAATCGTTCAACTGGATTTACTCCGGCAGCCATTCTATTAGGTCGCGAGCTCAAGTTTCCTATCGAACATGAGCTCACCCATGACTCCGAATCACCGCGCTGTAACTACGCGACGTTCGCGCAAAATCTCTCCAGTCGCTGGAGCGAAACTTTGCGGGAGGCCAGAGAGAACTTGGAACTGGCCCGCCTGGAACATTGCAATCAATACAACAAGGGCAGGCGACCTCTAGAGTTCGCGGTTGGTGATGAGGTGCTCCGCCGCACGCATCCACTCAGTGATGCAGCAAAAGGGTTTGCTGCCTCCCTCGCACCACGATGGGACGGTCCCTACGTGATTACAAAGCGAATTTCTAGGTTGGCATACCTTCTCAAAAACAAACGCGGTGGTCGAGTAACAGGCCCTGTAAATGTGTGCGACCTCAAAGCTTACTACGAGCGCCCGCTAGACGCGTAAACACATTCCCCCGCTACCGTCGACATTGCTGTCCTGGGTATTCGCTGTTTGTCAATCAGGATGCGGTGCCTTTTTGTTGTCTTGCTGTAATAACCTTGCCTTTCGCAGAACACCCCGCAGCAACTTCAGTGCCAACTAGCCCGCGACAAAGCACAAGGCTGGCACCCATCACGGAACGCCGACACAGGCTGCTGTGAACGCCGACACACGCTACGTGCACGTTCCATTCTGTGCAACCGGTGGGACAGACAGGGCACGAATGGTTATGTGGTGTGACGTGTGGGCCGGCTCCGTTCGGTGTAACCATCAGGACAAAGACATGCGACGAATGGTGATGTGTTGCGGTGCCTGACAAACTGTGTAGACAAGGACATGCGACATCAGGACAAAGACATGCGACGAATGGTGATGTGTTGTGGTGCCCGACAAACTGTGTAGACAAGGACATGCGACACATTATGAACTGTTGTGGTTCCCGACGAACTGTGTAGACTAATTCAGAACTGCTTCTCAGTTACCCTTTTCTATTTTCTGTGGTGTTCATTATTGTACTTAGTAGTCGCTGGAAAATGACACTCATTGGAGTGTCCATTCTTGTGTGGGGGGGAGTGTCGGGCCGATAGGCCCTTATCTGCAGCACGCACGTTGGAAGCAGGGGGAGGAGAACACGCGCGCATTGCCCATGCGCGTGACGAGCGGCAGCGGCGGAAAGCCACAGGGGGCGTGAAGATGGCTGGCGGATAAGAAGGGAGGCGAGACAAGCCCCAGGGCTTTTTGGTGGGCGGCAGGACGATGGGATGCGGCGACGGTCGCGCTAGGCGCGACGGTTTCCTCCGTGAGTGCTGCAGAGCAGAGGCCACGCCGGTTTGGGACGTCCGCTAATAGGAGTCGTTGGCTCGTCTTCTACTGCGAGTTGCGCGTGAGTTTACTTTCCTGCCGTTATGTTTCGCGCGTAGGTTCCATTTGACCGCCAGTCTGCGGGGACTGTTCGTTCCGGGCTTTTGGCTCTCCTGTATACGTTAGTGCCGTGTTGTGCCGGTCTGGAAGGCCGGTGGTGATTCTTTTGAGTCGTGAATTAAAACGGTTCTTGTTCCCAGCGGTGCTGGCTTGTGTCGTGCGAATTACGGCTCACTGACCCCCCTGAGCGGAGGCGGGGCCTTCAAGCTCATAACGGTTTCCCGACATGACAACTTACGAGCACATGTCGTATCATGCTCTTTCCTTTCGTCTGTCTTTTCTTGGTGGTTTGCGTCTTGTAATTTCATGAAATTTTTCAAAACGGCGCGAGGAAGATAAGGCATGAAGAGTGAGAGCGTTTCCAGGCGTCGGCGCCACTCGGCGACACGATAAGAACACTCGGATCGTCGACACCATTGCTACTAGCGCATCGTCACTCAGGATAGTATGCGCCACACTGAACACGTCATAGTAGTGTCAATGTCTCAGGGAGCTGAAAGCCCTTGTGAGCTTTCGTACGCTTTTGCCCTCGAAATAAAATAACTTCCGGGGGAGGGACGCCATTCAAATTTGGTCTAAAATACTTCTGCCTACCGAACAATCGAATGAAGGACACATCTCCAGCGTGAAATTTTATGTCAGTGCCCCTTTAATATTTTTATGCAGTTAATAACAAGAGGCCCCGCTGCAGTTCCTAACTGTGGGACCTCTTCCTGAACGACTTCTTCTGTATGAAGAAGAGTCATATGGAAATAAATAAAATTGAACTTGACCTGAACACCACAAAGCTTTGTAGAAACAATGACTCTGAATTATAAACGTAATAAAGTAAAAAATAAACATTTCAAAGGCATTTTATTCTGTGGATGGTTGAGTGTTGGCTACGGAAGGCAGAAACATGACGAGGTATGTTGTCTGCGATTAGTCGTACGCGGATTTCGAGAAATGGTTGAACTTAGGAGTTAAAGGCAGGTGGGAAGGTCATGAAAGAGCGTGAGAATAAACGGTAAATATGTGGCGATTTATTGATTGACGAGGTAGTGGCCGTGACAATAACGCAAAAGTGCTAGAACAAGGTCCAGAGTCAGTCTTAGCGAAACAGCGATGGTATGTATGCGTAAAATGTTTCTGCAGCCGCTCGCTAGTGTCACTGACAGATTTTTCCAGGCTTTTCCGATCAGAACCCATGTTCCAGTTGTTGAAAACAGAGTATCGTGTGCAACTTACAGAAAGGTGTCGGAGAGCTCAATTCTTTCGATGGTCTCTAAAGAGAGCCGTTTGAGCTAAGACTACTCCCTCCCTCCACACCCCTTTCGATTGCAAATTATTTAGTGGGAGTAGAAAAAGGTAAGGAAGTATCAAAGTTCACGGAGGGCTACGTATGCACCAGCGGACACCACTGCCATTTCTGCGTGCGCGCTCAAGGCGAAGTATAGTTGGCTGACCTTCAGGCAACGCAGAACTTCAAACGAATCAGTTGGATGCATTGAAATGATGAGAAGGCTCCGTGCACCATTGGGAATGTTGCACGGAGCCAACGTGTCGACGAATGGACAATGACCACGACGTAAACAATTTTATCTCGTCGAAACGTTACTCCAGCGACTTTCATTGATCGACGACTTCTCAGCACTATGGTAGCCTTATATGTATCATGGTTATCTTCCGGCCAATTAGACAATTGAGCAAAGGAAAGCATATATAGGTGAAAAATTTGCTGTACTTGGTGGAGTTTGGAGGGTTCGGACCACACCGAGGAAACTGGTAACTTTTCGTCCGCTTTAATTCCTTTTAATTGAGGTCATATCATTACACTACAGTTAAAAACGTCAAATCATGTCCCGTACACTTTCCTTGGCTCAACTGGCTGTTGGTTTCGTTGGTTATGTCTAACAAAGAAACGAGCCCCTCGCACTATTCTTCCCCTTCTATACTGTTATATATATATATATATATATATATATATATATATATATATATATATAACTGTAGATATGGTTCAATGGGCCAGTTCTTCTCGGGTAATGGGTATATTACAGCGGAGGCGTTGTCAACAGTGATATAAATATTTATTTATTTGCCAACAGTTTCGGGAGGGGGCCTCCCTTCTTCGGGGGATGAGTTAAAACTGACGTCGAAGTTCGGTCTTGCTTCTTGCCGCGTCGCTCTCGCCTTCAATGACATTTCAGAGAGTGGGGGAGATAGATTACGAGAAAAAAACAGAAAAAAAGAAAAAAAAAGAAAGAGGAGAGAGAAGAACACCGACGAAGTCAGAAAGCGAGGCGAGGAAAAAAAAAAAAAAGAGGAAAAAAAAAGAAAGAGAGAAAAAGAAAAATGCTAACTGTGTATGGCATTAAGTCGTTAAAGGTGTTTGTCGGTTCGCGTCGGGCGCAGGGCCACCCAAAATTGTTGTCGCGGAGGGCAGAATGGGGCACCTGAGGGAAGAGCGCCCCTTAATGGGTCGGCATCCCGCCTTTCATCTCCGCCCACTCCCTGTGAATAGGCTCCAAGTGGTAGACGAGCGTAAGCACTTTACATTGTACAAGTAGTGAAAAGCATGAACAAAAAATAAACAGAAAAGGGAGAAAAGAAAAGAAAAGCAAGAAAGTAAACGACATTGCACACGTACGAGCCAGTCAAGAAACAGGCATGGTCCCAATTATGATTCCGTGTTGTCAAATTCATTTTGGCTTATCTCTCGGAGGCAGGAAAGTCTTCCAGGGTCCTCATTGATGCCGGCTGATAATGTTCTAAATTTAAAGATAAAATCTTCCACGTATATATATATATATATATATATATATATATATATATATATATATATATATAAAAATTAGGCTCGACGCGCGTCTAATTTAAACAACAAAGCCGTTGAGTCATTTGTGTGAGCACATAATTTCATTTGCGTAAGACAATATTAACGCTGGTTTGGCCTGACCACAAGAGCTGACCTGTGGAAATGCCTGACGAGATAACTCCGTAGCTCATTATGCTCGTATCAGACTGCGTGCGGCATTGCGCTTTTCTAGTAATCCTAGCAACGAGAGTTAGAAGTGAGCATAAACACTTTGGTATGTGGGTTTACAGTAGCACAGACATCGTGCAATGTGACGCTATCAAAGAAACACTTATTGTTGAGGTATTTACATGTCGGTAAATAACATTATATATTATGGTTTCGAATAAAGCAACTTCGTTTTGCAGAAATAAGTGCTACACGTCCATGTGAGTTTGATGTGGGCATAATATGCTAAAGCTTTAACTTTTGTGACTGCCTAGCAAATCGAAGTTGCGAACAGCACAAATTCTTGGTAATCGCGACTAAGCATTTTTCCGGAATCTAGGTAATTGCTTGTAAATAGACAGGGCGTGCAAACACGGACACAAGAAGCAAGTCAGGACACCACAAACGCCGGCTAACAACTGAAGAGACGCACAACGGCGGAAAAGAAAGAAGGCACGAAAACTTATCTGCGCATGCCCATGCAACAGGCGAACCTATCAATCCGGCACGCGTGGCGGTCTACGTGGAAGATAATTGTTAAGGCATTTTATTTCATCTTTATGCTTTCATCTTTATCTTACGTATAGCTTACCTAATAAGCTAGGTAAGATTTGTGCCCCTGTGCAGAGGAAGAATGAGCGAGTAAAAGACAAGAAGCGGACCGATATTTGTTTCGTAAAACACACCAACAAATTCACTGATTGCCGTACGAGTGTGGTGTATAAAGTCCCTTTCAGCTGCGGCCGCTTCTACATAGGACAGACGGGCCGATGCATTAACCAGAGATTGTTGGAACATAAGAGATCGCTTACAGGAGGCTCACCTTCTAATCTATCTTTACATTGTCGAGATTGTAAGTGCACGCCGAAATTTGATGAATGCGCAGTGTTGTAATGGCATAGAAATGAAGAAACGCGCCTGATGATTGAAGCGTGGCATATCGAGAATAATGGTAGCGCATGCGTGAGCCAACCGTCGAATAACTTGCATAAAAATGAAATAAAATGCCTTAGCAGTTATCTTCCACGTAGACCGCCACGCGTGCCGGATGAATAGGTTCGCCTGTTGCATGGGCATGCGCAGATAAGTTTTCGTGCCTTCTTTCTTTTCAGCCGTTGTGCGTCTGTTCAGTTGTTAGTCGGCGTTTGTGGTGTCCTGACTTCCTTCTTGTGTCCGTGTTTGCACGCCCTGTCTTTTTAGAATGAATACTTACCAACTAGCTCAGCTCTCTGTTCTCGGTAATTGCGCTGTGATTTTTTCCTTCAGGCATAGTTTCCCATATGCAAATTACATTCCTCTCAAAGGGGCTCGACATGATTCCATATGAGATACTTCACAGTGTTTTATTCAATATATGTTTGACTTCGACTCACCCACAGGAGCTGTTTCCATCGTCACCGATGTCTCGGGACCTACGAGATCTTCCCCGAAGTCCCCGACTCCACGCGCCCTGGCAAACAGTGTGTATTCGCGTCCAGGCTTCAAAGGCAGCGTGACATTGAGGTCTTTCTTGCGATCTGGCGCGTCGACAGGTAAATCGAAATCCTTCGCTGGTTCGCTGCTTTGCTCATTTGGTTCCCATCGTAGGCGATAGCCGACTGGTTTGGAGTTCCAAGACGTTGGCTCAAAGATGGTCACTGCCAGTTCTCCCGCGTTATCCTGGTTTGTTTCCGGCTGCGACTGCCGCACGATATCCGCTGGCGCTCCCGGATCTGAAAAAAAATTGCGCGCTGCATTTCTAAAACAGTGATATGCACATTTTTTAGAGCGCCACCCATTTTAAAGAAGCCACCCAATTCTCTTTCTTCTGTTTTGGTTGGGTGTAACTGCTCTACAGGCCAAATAGACACAGTGCCGCCGCACAAAGCTTACATATAACCGCTGTGAAGAGCGACGTTATCGGCTTTACGCAGGAGGCTGCAACGTAGATATAATATAGTCACTTTTAAAACGCGTTAGAACGATCCCGACGGCTGCTGTAACATTTTTTAACGACTGGCGCTTAGATGTTTCATCGCTGCATTGGCTTGGATATACATGTGTTATCTCCATGTTTCTGTTTTGACGCCAAGTAATCAGTTGTTGACAGGATCTTTCAATTCACTGCGGCAATCCACAGACGCCGCTTCTCATCGAGTTGGCAGCCAGACAGACCACAGCTTGCGATGCTTCTTGCATGCCGCAAAGAAGACTTTCTGCACAACGTAGTTACCTCTGCTTATAAAGAACACACAGTGGCTCCCAAACGGTCTACTATGAATTAACATTACGTGCCTTTCTGAGTCTTTTTTTAAAGAAATTAAAATGTCCCTAAACTGTTCCAAAACACGCGGTTCAACGCACTCAAGCGAAAGCCAGAGAGGAAGAAAGATATTCCTGTGCCGATCACCAAATTATTTCTTCTTGCCCGATGAAAAAAAAATTGATTGCGAAGGCCCAACAGCAGCAGAACAAGTATCAGTTGCCTTAGCCATCCGGGCCAATCGGTGGACACATATTTAGAGCAATTCTAGAACAGCCGTACGCAACTTTAGTAAAGGATATGTGACAGAAGTAGCAACCAGGTTACTAGACAAGGTCAACAATGAGAAGATCGAAATCCGCTAGTTTCCTGCAAATATCGGGGTGTTGGACAGAACGCGGAGAAGCCTTAATGAGGTGGCAAATGAAGCAGCACGATGACTTTCTAGCCCTGCGCTCCAAGACCGAGAAACTTGCACCTCACCCGGGGAACACAGGGATCGACTATTAACCTATTGCGAAATCATGAAGCATTATTATCTAAGCAGAAGGGAATACTCAATGCCGCGTGGTAAGCTTAGCAGGGCACAAGCGGTCACATTACATTTGCTATAGATGAGGACATACCCAAGTCCAGATTTTATTAACAGGATATATCCGGAGAGGGAAATTCAAACCGACTGTAATAAATGTAATGTGTAATGGCGTCATTACTGTTGACCACATGCTTCGGCAGTGTCCCGCGGCCTTCATTGCTCTTGGCCACTACACTTACACTTACTACATCACACTTATTACGCTTATTACACTTACTAATGGCATCATTACTCTTGACCACATGCTTTGGCAGTGCCCCGCGGTCTTCGCAGACCGTGACAAGGAAGAAAAAGAATGGTGGCAAAAAATGTTGCACGCTGAATCTCTATCCGGCCAATTACGGGCTGTCCAGAAGGCCCGTGATGTGGCTGAAAAGCGTGGCTTGACAGTCCCAACGTGAGAGCGGCCCGCGTCAACCCAGGGTTGACCTTCAGAACCAAATAAAGTTCCTTATACCATATATGTAAAATAGCGGCGGAAAATGGCTACTTGTACGTGATTATATGAGGTCAAGAAGTGTATACCGTTTTTATATTTGAATTTGA
>NC_051176.1:88139319-88203307 GCF_013339695.2 Rhipicephalus sanguineus | reverse complement strand
GGTATACCACATTTCAAAAGAAAACCTCAGAACGTTTCTTACCGCACGTTTCTCTGTCCTCGTCTTCCGGATCACCGTAGTGTCCGTAATGAATGCTGTATCCTTTGAACGAGAAAAAATCAGAAATGTATACTGATAACAATAAAACGTCAAACAAATACATAGATTCTGACTCTATTGCTACAAAGAATTTCAGAGTGATGTCATAAAGCGCGGGTAGTACTTCAGAAAGCTCAATTGCAATGTAATTTGAAACGTTTACCGAGTGCGCGGACTTGTCGCGCGTCACGCCACTATGCAAATGTCACCACATTAAGTTTAACGCATATCAATCGGCGTTTCAATGTTTCCAACTCTGAGTGAATGTACCTTTCAGGTCTTCATGACAGGCCTGTTTAGGAAGCAAGTGCACTTTTTTTGCAAATTAGGCTGCCCATAAACAGTAACCTCTATTTACAGCATAATTGTTGCTCTCGCTGCTTGCGCAGACATTGAACATATGAATAAGTTTGCGCTGTATACACGACAAAGAAGATGAGGGAGAATGAGAAGGAAATGTTCAGGGACATTAGACCCGCATGTCATGCCCAGCATGCGAGGGGTTCCCGCAATACATGACGCGAGCCTTTCACGTTACAAACACAACACAATTCGTGCCGGGAACACGAATTGATCATGTATTCAGGAGGGCGATTCACCTGGAAACAGTGCACGTCTACTACTCCAGTTTTCATAGCACCATAGTCACAATAATGGCAATAAATCCCGAAGACAACAGCAACGTGGATACTAATATGTATGAATCAACTTCACTCAGACGACAAACAAAAGCTAGGGGGACGGTTAAGCCGTGCCTTCAAGAGGGGAGCGCGACAGCGTATTCGGGCCCCATTCCCATAGCCTCTTCATTCGCTTGCCATACTTCGCTTCGACACCTCAACCGCGCCGCGAGGAAAGGAACTTATGCACGCGCAACATTGGCCGTTTGAAACTCTGCTGGAATGCCTACTTCAAGTGCAGTTGCGAAGCGCCCGCTACGTCATAATTCATTATGCGAAAATAGCGAAATATCCACTACGCGTCCGCAAGACAATACGCGCACCTAGGCACCTGCACACTTTGTCGATGCTGTGTGTATTATGGCTGAGCTCTTCGTAATAGGTGGCGTTTAAACCACCCACTCGTTGCGGAGTCCACGTGGTCGGACGCCTGGTGCGATTCCACGCTGCGCAATATTAAGTCTCTTAAACGAGACTCCTCGCCCGACACGACGTCTGCATAGGGTCTTTTTCCTGAGCAACTTCAAGTACTGGCGTGGCTCTGTCGTAGAACACCTGGCTGCCGCGTAGGATGGCTCAGTTCGATTTCAGCTCGAACCTTGAATTTTTACTTTTTGCATCCATCACAGTTTTTTGTTACCGGACAACTACGGATCTTTCGCTTACCACCAAGTCGCCTACGCTGACAAAGGAATTTCTGCGGCACGGGCTCTTTGACGCTGTCGCGTTAAAGTGAACTTCTTGAAGTGGCTGTTGCTACTTCACTCTATTTACGGATGCAAATGACAATAAAAGTACATGGTTTCTGCTCCGAACATTCATATCGGTCGTCAATCTTCAGAAGTTCTTGACAGCTGCGTCTTTGTTTATTTATTTTTAATGCACTAGCTGTAAGACCGTCAGCTCAGAAAAGATCGTCCGTTGAGTCGATCTGATGCCGACGGTGCGTTCGAAGCTGCAAATGAGGCTGTACGGAAAGGCCACCGAAAGAGAGAAAAGGCCGCGGAGTTCAGGAGCCGTTGTAAGCGAATAAACATGATAAACGTAAATGAAAACATTCCTGTGACTCCATTTGAACTTTGGGCCACTAGAATCGAAGCCCGATGCTTTAACCACTACGCCAGATGCCTTGTCCAGAAGAATCGAACACTCTAAAGAATGTCCTGGGTACAAGCAATCGTGTTGAAACCCTGGGCGCGTTTTCGCGACTCTGACGGCTTGTGGTCGGTGTCACCTCGTACGTACACAATTGAGGTGCAAAGCCTGCACCAGCCCTGGTGGCGCTTTTTAGCACTCTTGTACAAGAGTGCCACTAGCAGCTCTACACTGTATAAAAGGTGTTTCAAGATCATAACGCCGAAAATGCTCAAAAATAAGAAAAATGAGATATTTTGACACTACCTTCATAATTACTTTTTCTGTGGCGGCAGGCCTCTTAAGATGAGTTAAGGTATCAATTACGACAGTAATTAAATAACTTAATTTGATTAACTTTTCAATTGGTGGAAGCAGATGGTTGGGTCAAATGGGAAAATTGCAGACCTTCTTACGAAGAGCCTGTTGGTGCTTTGAGATTTCGAAAAAGCAGCCGCTGGGAACTATTAGCGATTAATGAAATCTGACCATTGGCGACACGGAAACCGAAACTCGGAAGAGCGCTGCTGCCATACTCTTTCGAGACGTCCAGATTGAGCGAGCGTTGTTGTACCAACCATCGATCGACTTCGCTTCGTGATTGTGCGGGTTTCGTTTGCGATTATACAGGCGCGTATGGAGCACGTACGTTAACAAATGTAGAACTAACCCTAGCACCCGCAATCGCCGTCGTGAACAGTGACGTCATTCTGGTCGTCTGGCACTCGCGCTCATCGGAGCTTCAGTTTGGTTTCGTCGGCGAATTTGGTTGAATTTCATTGCTCCGCAATAATCACTCGAGGCCAATTTTTCAACATCTCAAAGCGGCTTCGCAGGAAGGGCAGCAATTCTCCCATTTTACCCGACTACCTGTCTCCGCTAATTCAAAAGTTAATTAAATTGTTTTATTTAATCACTGCAGCAATTACTGTGTCTAGTCATCTTAAGATGTCTCCCCAAGAAGAAGTGATAATGAAGGCAACGAGCAAATATTCCATTTCCCTTATTTGTGATGATTTTGGGACATATTTCTTGAAACGCCCTGTGTAGCGTAGAGTCGCTCATTTCCGCCGCTTCTCTCGTATTTCTCTCGCATTTAACACAGAATAGACAATCACTTTTCTTTTCTTGTACGCAACTGTCCTCCACCAAAAGACAGGAAATATAAAGAAAACTTTTTCCACCAGCGCAATGGAGTGGCCAACAAATTCGCCGGTCGCTTAATTTAGTGTGTGAGAAAACAGCGGGCTTCCAGGGCCTTTACCAATTTTGAACTGTCAGACAAGGTGTGAGACAAGAATCAAGAAATGGGCAACTTACGGGGTATCTCGCGACAGTCTGGAGATCCATCGCATATCTTGAAGCTAGGAACCAACACGTCCCTGTGCCGGCATCTGATGTCCTTCTCTTCAAACGATGTCACAGCTTCTCCAAGCATGCGAATGGAAAAGAGTGGGAAAAAAACATGGGTGATCGCTCCGTCATAGGCATCGGCATAACACGAAAGTGAAACATGCCCTCACAGAAGTAGCTGAATGTTTATTTTACATTGATAGATGACAGCTTATACGATGTCTATAGGAAATGTGCACTAAGACGTTGGCGCCACGGTGCGGGAATGAACGAAAGCGACACGCGTGCTCCGTGCAGTAGCCGACCCATGGATGAGCGGAGCCGTGTCAGGCTGTTAGCGGTGCTTCACAATATCGCGTATGAATTGCTGTGTCGTAAACTGTGCCAATTGCTATAAGAACTACGCACCCGGAACAAAGTTTTTCAGTTTTCCGCCGTGACCATGGTTCAGAAACCAGCACGACTGCTCGGATTCACAGCGTACGCCACGTAAAGCAAGTGATCCCGGGTATGTTTATGAAGGACATGCTGCAGCTAGTTCGCTGTGAATGTACGCTCCACGCAAGTTAACTAATATTTTTACAGTGCTGACGGAACCGATTGGCAACCGGCAAAGTGATCTCGAGTCTGCAGTCCACATTTCGTTGGCGGAAAGCCATCGACAGATGCAGCAATTCTCCGTCGTGCGCTGCTGCTGTTCTTCCGCCGTACCGAAGTTCGTCGAGCGGCGCAGTTCGTAAACGGAAACAGTAAGGAAGAAGCCCCGGATGCGCGGCAACATGCGTCGGGGACCCCTAGAATATTAAAATTTATTCCCCTTGTATTGCCTTTGCCCCTTATCAGCACTGCGCGTGCAAGCGAAGCCGCGCCACGCCGTTCTGTTGCGCTACGTGACGGCTAAGATATCACGTGCAAAGCTGGCACGTCACAAAGTTACTCAAGCACTCATGCAGCCCGAGCAACGTCTACAAAGGGAGCTGAACTACAGCACTGAACACTTCGCGGAACTGCTATGGCATTACTAAATGCAACACGTGCAGTTCGGTGATCGTACGTTTTACTTGCCCGCATCGCAATGGGTTGTCTATAGGGGTGTGCGAATGATCGAAAGTTTCGAATATTCGTCAAATATTACATTCGAAATATTCGTATTCGATTCGAAAATCGTGTATTCGAAAAGTTTCGAATATTCGATAACTTCGAATATTCGAAAAATTCGAATATGCGATTCGATTACCATGCATAAAATAACTCGTCTTCCAGATTTCTGCTGCGTTCGTATAGCTAAAAACGTTGCCGAGAGGAGCGATAAACATCGTAAGTACACGGAGGCACGATATCTGCCTGCGACGAGCGCCCCAATACGTATGATTTAGTGCTGGTGCATCTCCGACGTGCAGCGCTGTTGGCGATCATGTAACCGTAAATTTTCAATATTATGCGGCCGTAACGTGCCGCACTACCACTCGTTCACTATGCGGGACCACTTCTGAAGAATGACAGTGACCCATGTGACTGGTGGCGGACTGTAGGCACCTTCAGGTACCCCAGACTGGCAAAGCTTTGCCCCATGTACGTCCCTATACCAGCCATTTCTGTTCCAAGCGAGCGTGCCTTTTCAGTGGCAGGGGGGGGGGGGGGCGTTGTATCTGTTAGAAGGGAGCGCCTACTGCTTGATCATGTGGAGCAACTCATATTTTTTCATGATAACATCTAGTCATTACTTTCATTGTGCCGTGATACTTGCTTGTGTTGTGATGTGCATTGTGCTAGCCTGGACATTGTGTTCTGGAGATAGCAGTGTATGTTATGTTGCCAGTCAGGCTGTTAATGTTTTTTTTTTTTTTCAAATAGCTACATGTTAAATAAAATATTGTTACTGCGGGGGCATTTTTCCTTTGATATTCGATATTCGATTCGATATTCGAAGATGGATATTCGTATTCGATTCGTATTCGAAAATTTTGATATTCGCACACCCCTAGTTGCCTAACACATGTCAGAGACACAAATGTCCTCGTTTACTCAAGAATAAACAGGCAGAAATGACAAGAATGCATACAAACATTGATGTTGACGGCCTACGCTTCCAGGTATACGCTAGCCTGCTGCACGTTTCACCCTTTCAATACACTCTGTCGCAAGTCCGTGCTTTCTGTCACATCAAAAACATGATTCATTCCGCATAATTTATGTCCTTTCTCTTCGTTTGAGGCCCTAACAGCATGCTGCACTGCTAACTTTCTGAAAGCCTACCCGTTTTATCGAATATGTCGCCTTCGCGCACACGCACTCGCATACAACGCGGGCGTAGCAGATGGAGAGACGACGATTCGTAGCACGCCATCTGAAATGGCGACTCTTGGCACTGCAGCGGCGCACTGGCGGAGTGGACTGCTGCGCCACCTGTAGGTGCTGCACGTGTCCCATTGGTGTTTGGCAGCTATATCACAATTTGACGTGGATGAACCCACGTTGACGCCTTATGGCATATCTTCTTCCCGAAGACTAACGTCCATGATCATGATTAAACCTTTGCGGTAGCTCTAGTATAGTGTTCACCTGGACACAGCATACGGTGAATCACGAACAAGGATGGTATCAACATGAACATTATAAAAACTGGTACTAGATATGCACTCTTTCAAAGCGTCGTCATTTGAGGAGAGAAACGGAAAGGTGCGCGAAGTGGGGTTGGCGCTCCCCAGTAACGGGGTACCCACGCCTGCACTCATGCATACACTACCATAGAGCGCTTCAGGAACGCGGCAGGCACATTTCGTAGCTTGAACCGTGAACGCGCGAAGGCGTTACGTTTCCCGCTGGCATGTCTCTCGCTGCACCAAATCACTCACTTGCGCGACATTCGCACGTCGACGTCGATGTCTTTCTGCGGCGCTCATTGAAGCACTTTTATTAGTTGGTGCCGTCGCACTGGAAGCAGCAGGCGGCGGAAAAGCACCGTTGGTACGGGTGAAAGCTGCACTACACTGGCGACTACAGAAGCGCTCCCTGTCGGCGCTTGTTTGTGCATCATGAAGTACTTCACTTTACCGCTCCCAGACGGCGACACTGCCCCACCAACCAAGAACACTGTGACAGGGAGGAGGTATGAAGGATAAATTGAGCGTTTGTGAAGCATCCTGCATGTGTGTCGGTAGCGCAGTGGGTAGAGCGCCCGGTACTTTTCGTCGCGGACCGAGAGGTTGTGGGTTCAATTCCCATGGCATCCGCGTCCACGGAACACTTTCTGTTACTTTTTCTTTGTCATCCGATCACGCGCATTTTACCAATGTCATTTCCATGATGTCAGTGAAGTCTTGATGGGCCCTCGCATAAAACACTTTCACGTTAAAAAACAACGGAAACGATAGGTGTCTACAGTTCTTTGGTTAATACTCAAGAATGCCTCTTGAGCTCAGTAGGATTACTGCCGGTACTAAAGGAGTTCGGCTCTCGAGATGCTCACTGAAGTCGCAAGGCTGTTTGTGGAAGTTGTTCTTCTAAATTAAAGAATCTTAAATGTTATGATTAGTAGTGGACATCAAGTAATTTTGTATTATTAAGCAGTTTACCGAGAGTGGGAAATGAATAACGAGAAGCAATGGTAACGTTCCTCATCGTACCACTACTATCCTTGTAAAATAATTATCTGCTTCACGCTTAATGCGTTGCATCTTGTATATGTATCAAATTTAAATGTGGTAATCGAAGGAGTATTTGAGCCCCATTATCCAGAGCTGTTCAACTGAAGCAGATGCTCAATATATTAGATTTCCCAGATCGTGAAACATACGCTTGAAATGGAAAATCACGATTATTGTGCTTAAACGTCGATGAAGGAACAAAGCCTTTTTCAGTGTTCATGTTAATCAAGCATACACAGGGCCTGCTTCCGTTCTCAGCCGTCACTGTAATTTTCTAGCTTCTTCACACACTGTCGTAGAAATATTAATGGGCTCTAAAGCATGGCTAAATAAGGCAATTAAAAAAAGAAGTCCTTTACGAAAATTTCAAACACGGCGTTTAAGGGTTTGAGTCTACGCTCTCTTAAAAAAAAGACTCCCTGTAGCGCTCTCTTTGTCTTCTGAAAAACAAAAGAAAAATAAGAAAGCCGCACATCACGTGTAACTTTTCTTTAATGCTGTACTCGGGGTACTGTAAGCTCGCGAACGGCATTGCGTCAATAAGCGTGAGACAAAGTTTTTGGCCCGAAAGCGGCGAGCGCAGAGTTTCAAAGTAAATTCGCACGAGGAAGATGGTGGAGATTGCTTGTGTTCTACAAAAAGGATGCGGCAAGTTGATATTTCACTAAAAAATATTTTTGAGACGTACATAGCATTTCAGCAGCTACCAACGAGCGAGCTATCGAGGAAGTTATAGTTTTCTGAGGAACACTTCAAATAACCGCCGTCAGAGGTGAGAATAAAATAACGTTCATTATTCTGCGAACGTGTCATTCCGACTACAACAGTGCATTCTTCTGCAGAAGTCTTTGTAGCTGATTACAGGAAGCAGTTATTGAACTCGCATCGCACGTCACGTCATATTAGTGTTACACTTGGTGCCGTTTTAGAACTTCCTCGGCCACACTCATTTTGTTTGTATGATACACTTCTAACAACACACGTCTCCGAGAACAGGAAGACGAACACGTGCGAAAAAAGGAGTAGGAAGCGAAAGGCTGGGCGCTGAACTGCAATGTTTTTTTTTCTTACTACAGAGCCAAGACAGCACTGTAGAAAATGATAAATAAACGCAGCCAGCCAGAAAAGGCAAAGAAGAAGAGGAAGTGAGAACACGTTCTATCATGGCGGCACGATGGCTCCTGGCTCAGTTTTAAAGACGATAGTCTTTCTTGGGGAACTTAAACGCAGAAATTTTGGTCTGTCTTTCTGTCTGTCCTTCTGTCTGTCTTTCTGTTTGTCGGCACGTCCCTCGATTCAGCCACTCGGCCAAAGTTGAACCACTTGCCCAAGTGCCAGCCATCGTGAACGGCTGACTAGGTTCATACTTTTGTACATTGTTGATAAAAAACCAAACATTACGCATATCCGAGGCGCAACATCACTAGGTAAGTATTAGGCGGTGTGTTCCTTTAACAGAAAATACATAGATACGCAATTTTAAAGACCTTGATGGTATGCGTTTAACGTTGAGACAGTAACGCGTTTATTAAAAGATTGCCACAGCTGAAACGATCAGCGGTCCAAGCCGAGCAAGCGCGAGCGCCAACAACAACCGTCTTCGTCTTCTTCTTTCGCAGGCGTTCTTGTCTGCGCCCTACCATGTTACAAATCACTCCCCCGCGGAAAAGGAGCCATCCTGGCGACCTAAGGAACAGGTACAATTGCTAAGTCATAATGCGGCTTCAGTCGATCGACGTGAACAGTCTCGCGGCCGCGACGACGGCGGTCCGTAGATGATTGAACAGGCTCAATCATATAGTTAACTGGGGATGCTTGACGTAGGACGCGGTAGGGGCCTTCGTACTTAGGCAGTAGCTTTGTGGAAAGGCCAGGAGCGGAGGAGGGAACGCGAAGCCACACCAACGTTCCAGGCGAATACGACTGAGGAGGCAGGTTTTCGTCGTGACGGTCCTTCTGGCCCTACTCGCCCTACAATGTTACAACCCTAGTTTCTTAAGGTGCGCTGAAAATGCGACTGCGCTGAAACTTGTCTTCCTCCGTGCCCTCTGCACAAGCTCATGTTGTGTTTCGGTTTCGGTTCAGTATTGCATTGTACGAATGACAGGGGGCGCCGCTCTGGCATTCCTGTTTTACCCAGGCGACGTGTAAGTAAGAGAGTTTGTGGAGAGTACTCGTTGAGCGCGGACGTTTCTTCTCCTTCGGCGCATCGCGCCAAACAGCGTGTTCGGGCTTGCCGGCGTCCCCACCGGTCGCGTTGGTCACCGCCGGTCTTCGCCTGCCGCTGCGCCGGGACTACCAGCCCGCAACACAGCACTCGTGTTTTCCGACGTATTGCCAGATGGCGTCCATATCTCACGCAGCGCCTCTTCTATCGTCTTTAGACGACATTTGCAGCGAAGCACGCAGATAGGCGGCCAATTTTTTCTGTACCCGCTAATATCGTAGCGTCTACATTTTGGTGCCGAAAACCCACGTGCGGACGCGCCTTCCTTCTACGCGCGGCGACCAGGAATCTACTCTCGCTTTGCGTCGCGGGCGGTGAGGAATCGACGGATCGTGGATACGAAGATTAGCGTTGGTACAACGACTTCGGCCAGCAGCATTGTTCGCCCAATGGATCGACCAAAAGGCAAGCGATCTGCAAGACGCGCGCAGAACACGAAGATAATTCAAGAAGCGCGACTCTTGCTTGACTCCGCTGACGTCGAGATCGCGAAGCTCTCAGCTGTAAAGGAACGACTCGCGGCTAGCAACGACGAGCTCTCTCAGATCGACGAGCTATATGAGCAGTATATTCCGACAGAAAATATCTAACAGGAATATACAGCTATAGCTGAATACCAGGGTGAAGCCGCTGGCATCCTTGCTGAGCTACGATGCCGAATATCCCAAATGGAGAGAGATCGGAACGGCCATGCTCAAGCTCCCAGTGGTGAAAGCACAGAAGAACCGGCTTTCAGAAATGAGGCTCCCGCAAGATTCATGGCGCCCCGGTTACCTCAGCTGCATATCCCAACGTTCAGAGGTGACATAGCACAGTGGACAGGCTTTTGGGAGCAATTTGAACAAGTTGTTCATCTCAACAACGACCTGACGCCTTCCACTAAATTCTATTACCTGAAGAGTTTCCTAGCCGGTGACGCAGCAGCAGCGATCGCGGGTTTGCCCGCGACCGAATCATGTTACGCCGACGCTGTAGATATGTTGAAGGAACGATTCGGCGACAAAACAACGATTATTCAGCACCATCTGACAGCACTGAGGAATCTTCCGAACGTGACATCAACCAACGACATCCGCGGTTTTCGAAGATTGTATGATGCCACGCAACTGAATATTCACTGCCTTGGAGCCCTGAACGTGCCTAGTCTGACATATTCAGCTATGCTCGTCGACATCTTGCAGCAGGCTCTACCACGTGACATCAGTCTCTCTTTCACTCGAGGAAAACGACACCGCGCCTTGACACAGTCATCTGACGTACGTGCTGCTCAAATCTCTTCGTCGGTTTCACCAGTATATGTGTCAAGTGCCTCGGATGCCGAGCTGAACGACCTTTTACTGTTCATGCGGGTGGAGCTCGAAAGCAGAGAACAGCACGCACTGCCACGTCAGAGGCCTCCTTTGGACGATCGCTTGGACCGGAGGCATAGTAGCATCCCGACGGCATCAGTTTTGCAGGCCACGTCTATCGCAAGGTTCAAATGCTTTTTCTGCCGTACTGATCAGCATAAGACGCGGAGTTGCATCGCGGATATCCCTCTGGCGGTCAAGAAGGAGCAGCTGACAAATGATAACCGGTGCTTTCGCTGCACGTCAAAAGGTCACAGAGCGAAGGATTGTAGCGTCAAGCTCACCTGTAGTTCCTGCCGCGGAAGACACGCCTCAAGTATGTGCGACCCCAATTACCGGAGGGTTTCGACGACGACAGGCCCCTCAGGAAGCGCTACGGTGTGTGTTTCTTCCAACGCTCTTTCGTACTGCAATAACGAATCGTCCACTGGCCAACTACCTAAGGACAACGCGGTGTACCTACAGACATTCCGCACTGAATTGGCCAACAAAGACAGGAGGCAATGCGTTCGAGGGATTCTGGATGGAGGAAGCCAAAGAAGTTTCATCAAGGAAGATGTGGCTCGTATGCTTAGTCTGAACGTGGTCAGACAGACACGGTTGGCACTGAATACCTTCGGAAGCACTTGCTCTTCAGCACCACAAAAGCGGAATGTTGGTGGAAATACAGCTTCGAAACAGATACAACAAGGCTGTCATTCGCATAGAAGCTGTAGTCGTCCCTACCATTTGCCACGAGTTGACTGCGCCGTCAGCCAACAACACATTTATTCAAGAATTAAGAGGACAAGGAAAGTTGCTCGCGAACGACTACTGGCCTAAGGACGCAACAGACACCGGAATCGGTTTACTAATAGGATCTGATTATCTCTGGCAAGTAATTACCGGCGAAGTCATCCGATGCCCAGAAGTTCCAGGACTTGTGGCGATCGATACTATTTTCGGTTGGACAATACAATGACCAGTCTCCCAAAAGACCTTCTTGGACTGCGGTACTCATGTGGTCAGCGTCTTGCGAGTGGATGCAGTGGAAGAATCTGCAGCGGAGATCTCATGGTCTTTCCCGAAGATAGAGTCTATGAGCATCACTTACTATAAAGAACGTCCTTCTTATAAACATCTGCAGTTTAAGCAGACAATCAAGCAGTCTGGCGTCCGAGACTCTCTAGTACTAAACCACGACTTAAACAACGTAAGCGGGGAAGACAAAACACTTGCCCGCACTTCGAAGCAGAGTTTCTCTGTCGATGACTCGCGGCCAGGAGACGACAGTTTTGACCAAGCCTTAGATGAGGGCAACAAGGCAAAGTCAATTTTGGGCAACGCCGTAGTCAACCTTCGGAAATGTGAAACAAACGACAGCCAACTCCCGCAAGATTCTGAGGAGAACAAAGTGTGTATGCAAGAATGTGACAGCAGTTCCGCAGCAGTTCTAGGTATGCGCTGGAACACCAACGAAGATTACTTGCAATGCTCTTCAAATGCAGTAACGAAGTTGCTAGTTTCGGTCAAGGTGAACACGAAGCGGACTACATCACGAACAACTTGCAGAATATTCAGTCCCTATCTGACATGCTGCACACGCTTACTGGTCGGGAATTCAATCATCGCTCATCCGGATCCCCACTCCTGTGACACATCAGGTTCTCATCGGACTACCATGAAAGATGTGATCAGGAAGTACCGTGAGGACCCTCATCGTTGGGAAAGATGGAAAACGGAGTATCTCCTGAAATTAAGACCTCCGTATGGATGCCCTCCAAGATTCAAGCGATGTATAATGTTAGACGGTGTCGAATTACTACAAGACGACAGGAAGAAGCTGTGTTTTTGGCTTCTAGGTCGACTATTGGAAGTATAACCTCGTCGTCATGGACTGGTGAGGGCTTACACCGTCAAGACGCACGACGGAAAAGTGTTTAAAAGACCCTCTCAAGCTCTGCATCCCCTAGAAATGCCTATTACTTCTGGGGCGGGGCAGGATGTAGAAAATGATAAATAAACGCAGCCAGCCAGAAAAGGCAAAGAAGAGGAAGTGAGAACACGTTCTATCATGGCGGCACGATGGCTCCTGGCTCAGTTTTTCTGTACCCGCTAATATCGTAGCGTCTACAAGCACAATACAATCGCATGCGCCCGGCAGTATCGTAAACACAGCGGTTTTTAGTAGACGGTTCTCTAGGACGCCTTAGTTTTCCTGTTCGCGCTAACGTGTATTCCTGGACAGACGGCAACTCACCCAGCAGCAAATTTTACTGTCGCGCTTCTGGTGTACAAACTTTCTTCTCCAATGTCGGAAAAAAGAAATCCAGAGTTCAATCAACGCTGTTTGCGCACAGAAAAGAAAAAAGAGGCTCTTACCTGTCAGTGCTGCACAAAGCAGCATGGCGTGGTACGCGCTGACAGACATCTTGCGAATGTCGTCTAGTCCTTAACCGAAATGAGACGTTCTGTGCTACAAGCGCTTTGCTATCGCTGGCTGAGAAAGAAGGAAGGGCTACATGGCGGAACCCCATGGGTCACGAGCGGATGGAAGCGGAGAATGTGACTGAAAGACAAGTGGAGTGGCCATCGACGCCAGATAAGATGACGCCTTAAGCAGCTCACTTGACAGACTGCGATTTGCTCAGTGCGCGAACCAAATGTGGAGCCATATCCACCCGGGGAGCTCCAGCATCATTAAATAGCTTGTAAAAGTTTTGTAACTGCCTTTGATGCGTAATCACACCGCTGTTACTAACGTGTAACGCCGCTGTTTACTCACGTTAAAAAGGCCAGCTCCAACGAAAGAAGTAGCTCAGTTGTCAGAGTATTATCATTTTTTTAAGTGTACTTTGGTACAGTACTAAAGCAAGTTAGTAATAAGATTGTAACTGCAAGCAAAACGTTAGTAACAGTGGTGTCATTAAGCGTCAAAGGCAGTTGCTAAACATTTACAAGCTATTCAGTAATGCTAGAGCTCCCCAGGTGGATTCGAAGCAAGTTAGGGGTTGCCACTGCCTCATCTATCCAGTGGTGCACTGTGCTGAATGACGTAATATGCGCTGTGGTAATATCCGTGTAACATAATTTAACTATACGGAAGTTCAGGGGAAGACAGAGGCTTGCGGGGATGCAAAATTATTGAACAAAAGAATGCCTCTGGAGCGAAAGCTTTCGCAAGTAGACATGTATTGGTTCGGGCTCGCCTTCGTGAAGACAAAGCAAAGACAGGCCGTTATGTCGAAACGTTGGCTCCAGCAACACTCGGTGTTCAACGACTTTCATCCCCTCACTGACTTTTTTCTCGCAATTTTTGTATTAACACTTTCTGACCCCCTCGTTCCGAATCTGCCTGGATGCGTTAAGTCAGAAAAATTTACAGGCACAAATTAAGCTGTTTATGAAACACGTAAGTACGTACATTCATACACAAACTCTGGTTGCTTAAACTCGGTCTGTGTCTTTGAGGGAACTGAACAGGTGTCGCGTAGCTTGCTGCTCATCGTGGCCTTTTATCTCTTCTACTCTCTTGTGTTTATTTTTGTATTGTGTGTAACCAGTTTCTGGCCCTTTTATGTGGCTGCCACGACTGTTATGTTTCATTATTTTATAAATACAAAAAAAATCAACGTGGCAATTCAGCGCGTATTTTTTTATTGGCCTCGTCATGCTTTTAAATTGCAGCCACTTAATCTACTACTGTCAACAGGCTGAGAAAAGCTCATTTTTTTATATAATGCTCATCGAGCTGCATGCATAACGCGTATAATGTGTTTGATCCCGTAAATTACTACCATCACGCACGGTTACTACCATTTATAGTTTGTCACGTTTTCTTAGCCGCAGTTACTAACACTGTTGTAACATATGTGAGAGGCAGTGAGTAACGGATTATTAATAATAACGACATGTTTCTTTAAGAGTGTACAAGAAAGAACGAATTGCACTGTTACTGCATTTAATACCCTAAGGAGGATATTCGGCACTTGTATGAGACGAAGAAAGTGGAGTGGTCCTGAAACGCAATGAGAGGCGAAGCTGCCCTTTCATCCGTTTTCTTTACTTTCTTTGGCGTCCATATTTATGTAGCAAGTTGACTGATTTATTGTCTGTGAAAGTGCAGTTTTTATGGGCTGCTTATGTTTTTTTTGTGCGTGAATACAATTGCGAAGGAACATTAATTATGATGTCCTGGTTTTCTTCATCGCGAGCCGCCGACCAATGCAATCTTGTTACTTAGATGGCTACTTGACTGCGTCGAAATTCAGAGAAAAGTCAGAGGAAATAACACACCATTTCTGAAGATTCTTTAAAACGCTTCCACATACGGATTTCCACGTTTAGAAACCTTACTGTGCCTCCATTGCTTGCTTGATCCGCTACCTTGTCATCTTTTCTTTTTGGTACTTATCTTGTGTACATTTCTTTCGCTGTTTTAGTTTGCTAGTCAGGCAATGCTTTCGATCGAAAGTGCAACATCAGATGTCTGGATTGTTAATATTTGACATAGGACATTCTTTCAGACTATGATACCGCTTTATTTATGTACTACAGGACCAATACGAAAGTACTTATTAAGAGATGGCAGATGGGCCACATGGAAAATGAGGTTCCTGGGGTTCCTGATTAGCGCTCCGTAACATCTGCACCCGTATGGCCACCACTACTTTGCACGGACAAGTGCGCTAAGAACACGCACAGTACCCTCCAGGTGATATATATTGCGAGCGGAGGACAGCGCTAAGATCACGGCGTCCACTAACAACAACGGTGTATTGCTACATTCTGCCGGCTTTAAGTATGTCTAGAAATGATACACTACAGATAATAATGGAAAACTTCACCTACTACTCTGTCAATCCCCTGCATTGCGTACATGCCATGCTCAGACAACAACAACAACAACAACAACAACAACAACAACACAACAACAACAACAACAACATCAACATCAACAACAACAACAACAACATCATCAACAACAACAACAACAACGACGAAGGTTCTTAGGCAGAGCCACCGTTCCCTTTTTCGTCCCGTCTTTAAACGCTGCTTTGTGCTCGTGATTATGAAATAACCTGCTCTAACGACTTGTATGTATATAGCATGCATATGATATTTTTCAAGAAAAATAGGCAAAGTTTCCCAACGGTCCTTCCGGCCTGTATAAAATTATTCCTATACATCGAGGTCATCTCTCACATTTACTCGTGTCGGAATCGAAACAGGAAGAAAATAAAAGAACGGTGACGGCCATCATCAGCGGAAAAACGGTGCGTTCTATACTGGGGCCTAGATGGGCTTATATGGACTTTCGCGCGCGCGCGCGCGGTCTTATACGGGCGTCGTCGGTTGTCGTGTCAAGTCTCTCGTTAAGATGGATTTACGGCCGCCTGGGAAGGCGCGGCATATTGAGGCGGCCTCGGACAAGAGCCTCTTAGTCTCGCGTCAAGGAGCATCCTCAGCGGCCCGAGATGAGCGCCATTACGACGTCATGGCGCGGCCAGCGTCTCGATGAATGCCGAGGGATGCGGTGGGCCCGGCGCTTTCTGCCAGTTTCTCATTGCGTCCCTTTTAGCCAGCATGCATAAACCGACGGCTCACATCGCGTGCTCGGCTACGTACCGGCCACCCCCCTGGGGGTATACGAGGCTCTCTACCACAAGTGCCCGCGGGGACCGCGTATTATAGTTGGAACTGCAGATCCTCCGTGCGTGCGTCCAGGACGCGTGGAGGAAACTCTTTTTGGTCGTAGAAGGATAGGCCCTCATTAGCTGCGTACCAAGCGGAAGCGGACGTGTCTGATAGCCGTAAGCCAACTCAGGCCGCTTTATCGCAGAATAGTGACGGCGTTGGCTTCCATTGCCTCAAACTCAAGTGGTGAGAAGGTGAACCTGCGCTTCGGCACTTCCTTCATCTTTGGCGGTGAAAATGCGTTGCGCATTTCACCTCGTTTGCGACTGAGATGTCAGTCTACTGGAAACGAGGGAAAATGCTGTAGGTTCAGTCCAAAAGCTAAGCACTTATTTGCGATAAACTTCACAAGGTTCGCGAGTTTATCTGCCATATATATTGCAACAAACATTCACTTAATACGTTAACGCGCATTGTGTAAGGCCTGCACAGGCACACGTGAACAGGGGGGCGATCGGAGATCTGTTCGTTCCGCTTGTTCGTTCTCCTGGGGAAGAACAAGCACGCTGATTGGCTGAAGCGGGAGATGCCACTCAAGGCCTGGAGGTGTCGCCATTCTTTTCTTTTAGCTTGATATTTTCTTTTTTGGTGACGTCATATCGCGTCATAACGAGTAGGGTGATCGGAGATCTCTGTTCTGCGCCGTTCGTTCTGCACCCATTCTGGCGGCGCACGCGATTAGCCGAAGCCGGAAGAAACCACGTCTCTGAGGGGCGTAGCCATTTTTTCTTTTTGCTTCATCTTTTATTTTTTGGTGACGTAATACCGCGTCATAACGAGCATGTCGTCTGCTACAAACGAACGGATCGCGAGGCCGTTCGCACGCGTTCTCTCGAGCGAACAAACGGTTTCGCACGGCATGATGCGGCGGTTGCGGCTGCCGCAACAGCTGATTTTCAGAAAATGGCGCTTGCGACGTGTGCTTCTCTTGCGGTTGGAGGTGCGAGATGCGTTTGAAGCCATGAGCGAGTGCGGCGTCGCTTTCGGTTCTCCAAACGAACAGTGCGAACGAAATGAACGGGCCTGCCACTGGGCTGTGGTCTTACGCGCAGGGACTTCTTAGTTCAAAAGCGCTACCAGCTCTTGCCACGTGTCGTCCCGGTCCTCACTCGTGAACGACGGCCCCAGCGGGCGCGACGGCGTAGCTATCTGTGGGTGCTCTTTTATAAAAGCCAGCAGAAGCTCCCTTTGACGATCCGACACCCGGGAGCCAAGCCAGACATTCCGGTGGGACGACATTTTGAAAAACTGCGCCAACTGCTGCTTTTCTTTTTTTTTCCGCGTGCCCGACTTAACATAGAAAGCACGTTAGAAAAACTAACACCAATAAATATCAGCGCTCAAAGCTATTGCTGTTTCAGAAACTGCTTGAGCTTGAAAAGAAAAACAATCATCTTTTCGTATAACAACTTGCATTTATTAGAAGGCGAGAACACTTCGTTTTGAAATATTCGGTCCTTTGCCGAGGACAAACGACTCGCGTCTACTTCCGGAAAGCTCGCCGCTCACCGCTTGACGATTGGCTGTCGTCTTCCTCTCGGCGGAAGAGAGCTGCGGACCGCCCACTTTTGTGACGTAACACCGCCAGAACGAACGCGGAACGAACAAGATCTCGATCCCCCCCAGCTCGCGAACAAGCAGCTAAAGGCCGGCTAGTTGGTACATGTTTCAAAGAAGAGACATGTACACCCGTTCGTGTTTTCTTTTCTTCATCCCTTGTTTGCTTTGTTAATTCCTTCTTTGAAACAGATTTTGATGGGGACGAACCCTCGCTGTAGCCTGTCGCTGGCGTTATGGAGAGCGCTCATAGAAGCGAAAAATTGGGGGACGCTTAAGCTTCGCCTTTAAGAGTTGAACGCGATAGCAATATCCTGCCCCTAGTGCGCACTTCGAACACTAGGAGTGTTTAACAGAATGCGCGCAATAAGGTGTGTGCCTTATGTAATGGGTAGCGTGCTTTAAACCAGGAGCAATTATGCACGACAACCTTTTTCGAAGCTCTGATGCACCCACTACGTGGTCTTAAGGGAATAGGCGCAGTGATGTGTGTGCCTTTTGTAATGGGTGGCTGTCTTTAAACCACCAAGTCGTTATGATATTGACGTGGTGTGAGGCCCGATGGCAATGTATGCTTGTAGCACGCAATATTACTGCCATATTACATCTCGTACTGTGACACCTGTATACAGGACGCGTATTTTTGGGAAGCATCAAAGTTACTTTCAGTGCAGCTCCATGCAGAGGCGTACACCTGCTTGCCACGCAGACGGCCTGGGTTCGATTCTCACTCGGACCCAACATTTTTATTATTTATTTTATTTGCAGCTTTTTCGATTTTTCGGTCACGGACAAGATGATGATTTTTCGCTCACAACCAACGGTGCCGGCGCCGACGCCGACGGCGGAATTTCTGCGATACGAGCTCTTTAACGCTATCGCGTTAATAAATGCGTCGGGTTGCTAATCGCTTCGCGGCTCCGAATCGTTACGGTAATGCAACCACCACCATTATGCGTGCAGGGAGACCCGCTACCTCCGGCGTTATATCACCTACCAGATGCAGCGCATGAGTCCCCTATGCATTCAGCCGCTAGGCGTGTCGCCGCACAGAGCACGATTGGCCCGGCCATGCTGACTAAAGCCGATACCTTTGTGTCTATCGAAGCCTGGCTTATGTTTAAGCAGAACTTCAGCGCACCCTGATACACACGTAGTCTTAAAGTTATCCGGAACACGTTGAGCCACCAACCTCGAAACACCAAGCAACTCAACCGAACTAAGGTTCTGTTCCAGGCGGAACACCGGGCCTAGCTGTAAAACCTTTAGGTGATCGTCTGGTCCTGGTCGCTCAGGTAAAGTGGTTGCCCCTGCTTTTCTGTCTGCTTTGTGTTCCTGGGAACTTTAAGACCGTGTGTGCCTTAGAGTGCGTCGGTGTTCTGCTTAAACATAATCCAGGCCTCGATAGGCACAAATGTATCGTTCCATTTGCTAATTTTGTGTTGTCATCTAACCCCACGGCTGACTAAAGCCGGGCACGCGCACCTACCTGTATATTTCTTAGTACTCTCAGGGTCGCAGTCACGCATGAGTTGTGGGGTTTGCCCGATTTCTGTGGCGCATGCATGCTAGGGGTTTTGTGCTGAGTAGTCAATTGTTGATTTGGTTACTGTTCGCAGAGTTACGATATGCTTTATTACTCTCAGGGTCACAATCACGTCAGCCAATTGTCCAGTTCATCAGCTGCCGTTTGAGCTCAGTCTAGGTGGCCACGGCCGCTTTTATTTAAAATTTGACGGTAAAGACCATTAATAATGATGATAGTTTTCAGTTGAGTAGGCTCGCGGAGTTACGAATGGCCTAGTTATATACATCTTCGCTGTAAAAAAATTGTCTTTAGCTATTGCTATTTCTTTATTGCATAACTTCGCTTGCTTTCTGCACTCTTCCCAATCGCCATCAGCGCCCGAGAATCTTGCATTCGAATACAAGCACTTTGTCTTGACGCGCCGCTTGACGTGTGAGGTGAAGCATGAGCTGTGGCTGGTAGACGTGATTGTGACTTTATGATTGTATTGATCCTTCCACCCCATCAATTATTATTATTATTATTATTATTATTATTATTATTATTATTATTATTATTATTATTATTATTATTATTATTATTATCTATTAATCCTTTAGTGAACCGACCGAAAACGCTTCTTGTCAACCATTCGCTAGTTTTCGTTAGTATTAGGAGAACGGAAGCTGGTAAGAAAATGATCCTAGAAAGATGACAAGTAGGACATGAGTTGCTTTACGTCAGCCCGTTTGTAGTCGTAGAATATTTTCATTCGCTTTTCTGGCTTTTCTACCTTTATTATGACCTCGCATTGCATAACATTGTGCTGCACTGAGAGGCAGTGATAATACCTGGCGCTGCGAGGCGCTGGGTGCTGCATTGAAAAAATATTTATGGTCCTGCATTTAATGCTAAAACTTTAGCGCAAAACGAGCACAGCGGACAAAGAAACGACGAAGACTTTGTCCGCTGTGCTCGTCTTGCGCTAAAGTTTTAGCATTATGGAATACCAACTAGCCCGCTCCCACACCTTGCTCCTGCATTTAAAATTTTTTTAATGCACGACCAATTAGCCCGCCTATCCATCCTGCTGCAGAGCTATACTGCCTCGCCACAACGCGGTATCAGTTTATGTCATCCTGAGCTTCACAGAAGACAAAAATTACGTACGCAACACGTCAGAAACAGACGAACGCTTGTCGTGTTTCTACGCCCTCAATGGGGAACGCGCAATCAATGCTAACGCGTTTAGTGCCACTATCCCGGATGTCCGGCATCAAAGAGTGTTCGCCTGACCCCTGTGTACAAATGGGCCCGTAACACGCGTACAAGAGGCGTGCAATAAGCGGTTAATTAGTGCATTTCTCTTCTTTGAATCATCTAGATTGTGGTTATTGATGGGTTTTCGAACGGACTCGCGGGCATCCTATTTATAACCTTTTTTTTTATAGCGTTAGCTACACTGGCCTAGCCGAGCCAGTTTCGCGTGGCTTCTCAAGAGCCAAATTGCGCATGCGCGAGGATCAGTGATGTCACACAGCTGGCGTATCGGAGCCGGCACTTCCCGCGCACTCCGCCGCTGCCGCGCGCGACTCGCTGCCGCCGGTCTGCGCTTTACAAAGGAGTGACGTCGTAGCCGAGGTAGACGTACTGGCGCCGGCGCGCACGCAGCTATTCGCCTTCGCTGTGCAGTCGCCGTCTGACACTGCGTTGGAGCCGCTTGATAGCGCCTCTGACTGGCGTTTGCCAGTGTGGTTTAGCCATGGAGAAGGAGAGCGCAAATGCTGCTGAACGGCGCAGAAGAGCGGAGAAGCTTCACTCACCGGATCCCGAAGTAGTTGCCTGGCAAAATAAATATACATGTGCCACATAATATGCACACCATGTGTGTGTCATTGGAGCAGCAGTAAGCATGATAATCAAGCTAATCCTAGACAATCAGGAAAGCTAAGCACAATCAGCTGAAGCTTTGCTAACGCTACGTTCCTGGCATAGCCAAGCTAAGCCACTGCAACATCTTTTAAACTTACTTTTATAGAAGCCTCACCGTAGTTACTAATGCACACCTTTCGAAAGATCCGCTGTTTTGATAACTAATGTTTAGCACCAAGCGTTTGTGAGCGCTAGTGTACGGCCTAGGTTACTCACATAATTCACCACAAGCTTTTTTCGTAAGCTTACTGTAAATCATGCACTCGGGAAGCAACTCTGAACTAGTTCAGCATTAACGGCACTCGCTGACTGTGCCCTGTGTCTACGGCTGCGAAAGTCATTGCATCGATAACTTACTGTACCACTGTCTTCAAAGGGCCCTTAAACAACCTCTGAAGATACAAAGAACGAGCGCGTTACTGCCTCCTGCGTTTCCCGTCTTTCATGCAAAATCTGTGACGCCAGTAGTTCGTTCACGGGATGGATGGATGAATAAACTTTATTTCGGTCCCTTGGAACGCCTATCCATTGGTCGATATATGGGGGATATTAGTTGTGAATTGCCCCCTACCCTGCTTTGCCATGCAGTTGCACGCCCGTTCTGTCTTGTCTTGCATGACTATCATGCGCGCTCAATTGGTTTCACTTCGTTCCGTGCGTTTTCGACTACGCAAGCGGAGATAGCAACGTGCAGCCGAAAAGCGCGAGATTGTGATAGGCACAACGCTTAGTGCTGACATTGTCCACGTGTTTTATGAAGAAATAAGCGGCGAGCAGGAAACACCACCTGTACACAGAAAGGGTAGTGAAGGCGTGAAAGAAACCACTCTCTCTTCTCTGAACTCGAGGTGGTTTAGGTGCCCTTGAAGGATGATGCGACATACACTCAGTTTCACATTTAGTTCAGCAACCTTATGATTACCCTCTGTCCGTGTATATAGACGCTACAATAAAACACCATCCTCCCGAACCATAGGTCCACAAGGGCAGTGCAATCAGTTTTGTACTCCTTACTGACGACTGGTTTGTGTGGACGTCTTCGACTGCACAGATCCTTCAGCTCGCGTGCCCGCATTCACCACCGCCCACTCTCGCTCTTCCTTCTGTTATCCTGTTCTGTTCTCCCTGCATATTGGTAACCAAATAGACCCTTTTACTAGGTTCACAATCCTGCCTTCTTCCTTCATTTCCTCTCTCGAATGCAAGCAACTCACTTTCCTAAACTAAGCTCCTGTTAAACAAGTGAACTTTTTCGTGCCTCCCTTGTTTCGCTAGGCTGTGACCGGGCATGCGACAGAAATGTTTCAACGACCTCAAATTTACTCTAACCTTTGTTCAAAGAGATATAGGATCCGTTGAGCGGTGCAAAAAGACCCGCATTGCATCTGCCTTCTGTAGTTGTAGCCTAAAAACTCCGTGAGGGATGTGTAAACAGCGGGAAACTTGGGCGGTAAGGAATACACAGAGTGCGCAAGAAGGCCACGACCCTCACCTTCCTGCCTGGTGGTAACCAACCATACGTTTAAAATTTTTAAAGGGACGCTAACAACCTGGCTACATCACGACCCGGCAACGCCACTATAGGTTCAAGCATTCAAGAAAATGGCGCACGGAAGATCGAGACGACAGTTTTTAAGAGCCACGCGCACTGTACAAGAAAAGCAGAGAAGTATAATTTCCAAGCGTTGCGACAGCCTCCCAGGAACCGCAGAAAGAAAGGGACTGTCTGCACACAGATTCTTTACACTAAAACGTTCGGTGAACGCAAGGAAACTCTTTACTCGTACTTCAGAAAGATCGCACGAGCGCGAAGAAGAAAGCCTCGAACAGGAGCAAGGACATGCGGCGATCCAGCGATGAAAGGTTGCTCGGAAGCAGTAGGGGCAGTGCTGTTTCAGAAAGCAGCGCTGAAACTTTCTGCTGCCATTGAAATGAAAAGCTCGGCGCCTCGTTTGCGGTGTTTGCTCGTCCGTCTGTCCGTCCCTTCAGTTACGCCTATACGAGACCCCCATGGTTACTTGTAGGCCACATTACTGTCGCCAGCTTCTTCGTTACCATATACTGTGACGAAAACTGAAACTACACCACCGTAAGACTCTACTCTTTGGTTATGACACTATGGAGCCATGAATAGGACGCGCTAATCGCTGCGTCTTCGCACAGATTAGGCAATTAGTGCGCTCTTTTTCGCGGCACGCGAGCTGCGAGAAAGGCCACTGGGTGTCTCGCAAGAACAACCAAGGCCTGGCTCAAATAAGTGAATTTTCCCTCTGAGATCTGTCGAAAATGTTCAGAAAGAGATCCACATAGAAAGAGTACCGGAACGCACGCGTTCCTCGCTAACAGTTATTGTAGAAAGTCTGAAAAAAAAGGAAGAAAGAAGAGCTCGTGTTCCCGACTCATTCGATGGAAGTAGGGTTGCCAGTCTTGCCAACAACGTGTCGAAAATAACGTATTTTGCACTACGCACACTTCTCCGGAGCGCCACGTTTCGTATACGGAAGGAGAAGATCTTGCTAAATTCGACAATTAGTGTACTTAGAGAAGGAATGATCTTGAAGTAGCAGGAATAACATCGAGCAAAGCTGTAAATTAAGTAAAAGAAAGAAAATTCTAAATGTCATTTTGAGAGCAGTATATTATGTCTGACCCTGGGTTCTTGAAGACATCGCTGTTATGTAATCTGAGCAATCTTTTGAATACAGTAATGGAAAGGTGAACGTTTCGGCTAGTTGGCCGAACATATCGTAGGGGAGACAGCGCGAAAGACAGGGACAGTAAAGGCACACACACAACCACACGTAGCGCTGACTGGCAACTGAAGTTTATTTCGGCGAAGAAATTTTACGATCTACACTTGCCAGAAAAATGTCACTAAGAGACGGCACTATACATGGCCAAATACTAACGCCTGTTTTTTGGAGATAGATACCTCCTTCCCATGTGGTATACAGAGATTTTAAATAAACTGTTAACAGCTCAAGAAAGCCCGAAACCGCGATACATGTTGCATTCTGAAAGGCCACACGAAATTCATCTATACGCTCTTCCACACATCCAAGCAACTCGTCATGGGGAATAGAGTAAAACAAATCTTTTACCTCGATCGAAAAAGCGCTAGACCTCTTCAAACGACGGTCCTCAAAGAATCGGATAACATCATCAGAACGGTTTATCCGGCATGGGTCATCAGGTTTCAGCAGCGAAAGTTTGTCTTTTAAAAACCCGGAAACGCACTTTAGGCATGTGTTGTTTTTGGAAACAATCACCCTAAAAGGAGAGCCGATCGTATGAGTTTTCACGGTGAACAGCATTTTTAGCGCTCCACCAGAGTATTTCCCCATGCTCTGCACTAGCCCTTTCAGGTTCAACTTATTGCACAAACGTTTCGCTTCAGCGGACCTTAGATAGCGAAACTTCATTTTTACACAAGAAAACCGATTCAACAGTTTCGCTTGCTTCCTTCTTGAGAAGACTATCAGGTATTACTGCAAAACCGCATTCCTTGTCATTTACTAACAAACTCAAGGAGCTCTGCTTCAAAAAAGTTACGGTGCGGGCTACCGCGTACGGACTATTTTCCAGCTTATAATGGGTTAACACATCAAGTCCTTCAGAGACACACTTTTCGGCCTCGGTTTCCTGAGCCAGACGGGAAACTTGTCTAACGTACGTCACGAGTTCAGGACCAGATGTCCTGGGAGAAACAAGCAAACTTTGGAACCATGTTGAGGAGTTGCCGTGCGAACTCAGGCAATACGACGTCGCCGAAATTGTGGATGGTGTTGCCGGCCGTGGGGGGGCTTCCTTGTAATCAGCGCTCGCGAATGCCGAAGTTCACTTTTGCAAACGAACTCGCTCGTCCTGTCTGCAACCCGTAAGAAATCAAGGAAACGCTGAGAAGCCGTACTCGAGCCGTAAGGTGCATGCAAGTTGAGGTACAAGCTTTCCCCGTAGAAACGTGCTTGGTACTGCCACTCTTAGCGCAGAATTTCGCAAGTAAGTGCACCATGCGTAGCGGTAGGATCCAAGCTTCCAAATAACTTCCTGACATCGGGAGGTAACATTCTATTGCAAATGCAGAACCCCAGCGACCGTGCTCTGCAAGTCAACGCAGGCGATGCAGGTGGCCAAAGCACACGGACCCAAGGACGAGAGATTCACAGAGCCTTTAAAAAAATGAAATCTTGCAGAGTTAACTTTTCGGCTATAGTTGGTTGAACGTATCGTAGGGGAAACAGCGCGTAAGACAAGGACAGTAAAGGCACACACACACAACCACACGTAGCGCTGACTGGCAACTGAAGTTTATTTCGGCGAAGAACGCAAATAAATACGTATCTACGTATAAGCCCTCGAAAAAAACAAGAAAAGGAAAAAGAAGGAAGAGATATGAAATGCACACCGATGCAAGAAGCCTTCAGCGCATGACGACAAACGCTCAAAGTGATGCGTCATGCGCTCAAAATCATGTCGCCATGCGCTCAAAGCTTCTTGCATCGGTTTCCATTTGATATCTCTTCCTTATTTTTCCTTTTCTTGTTTTTTGTCGACGGCTCATACGTAGATACATATTTATTTGCGTTCTTCGCCGAAACAAATTTCAGTTGCCAGTCAGCGCTACGTGTGGTTGTGTGTGTGCCTTTACTGTCCTCTGTCGCGCTGTTTCCCCTACGACAGTAATAGAAGAATGCAGTTGAGTATCTTGTGAATATGTTAACAAAGGAAATTGCTCATAGCTTAAATTTTAGTACTTTATTCCTAAAGCTTTCCTGTCTTGCACAGCCATGACGCTCATGAAAGGTCGCCGAAAGCGACAAATAACTGTATCGGCTCTGTTGAAACAAAAACAACTGTCTCACTTTAGTGCATTTCTGCCGATGCTGCACAATATGTCAATCTTTGATGCTCATGTTTACAAAGTTCCGAGTAGTCACGGCTGAAGCTGAGTTCGTTACGAGCACGGCATTCAGGATTTCAGCGCCAGACTGATATTGAATATTCTTTCAGCCTCTGCGTTATAGCTCTGTGAAGGAAATACAAGCTGCGCCAATGTCGAAATATTGCCGAGTCTAATTTTATCCTACATTTGCTTCTGACTTTGCGATTTCCGCCCGAAATCAGGCGGTTCGCTTTTGTTTTCAAGGGCGGCTCTTTCCTGGCTATAGTGTGTTAACGGGAAAGCTCTGCGCCCGTGTTAATTAGTTTTGATGTAAGGCAGCAAGTCAGTGTAACACTCCTTAATTTTGGACAGTGCTGCTTGGCAGATCCCTCTTTCCTCCACTGAGTTGTGGTACTCTAAACTGGAGCTCATGAAAAAAAACTGCTGAGAGACCGAAATTCTATTCTTGATCTTCAGGACAGCGGTCTGGCAAAACATCCGACAAGGCACTCGGACATATTGCACTCCAGTTTTCTCACCTGCACGAATGCGCGCATCTGTGCGGCGTTTGCGGTTTTTGCCCAAGTAGACACGTTTCGATGGCAGCGAAATTTCTGGTTCCATTTCTGGGTCGAAGTCACACAACATGTTCAGGAGAAAACGTTCGCTCTCTCTATCGAGCTCTGCCATGAGAGTTTATGCTGTCTCGAAGGAGGGTATTCAGGTGTTTATGAAGCAGAGAATATATTTTACGAAGCATATTCATATAGTCCTCGGTTCTACAATTAATGCTGTTCAGGATCTTGTCAGCCGCGACCACATGATCGCTGATGGCGGTTTTCTAGAAGAGACGTGTCAGCTGATGCCAGTCTTGTAATGCAGGCTCATGACTTTTGTGGACAGCAATAGCCATCGTACTTCACTGGGTGGGGAATTTTTCTTATCTTCTTGTAAAGATATTCCAGATGAGCTGCCCTGTTGAGCTGGTTGCTTGCTGCTATTTCAGGGGATACAGTTCGCAAGAATTTGCAAATCTTTCCCAAATTTGAAATTAGTATTTCCAATCGCAGTAGAATTTGTCGCGTGTGGCGATACTACCTATATACCTCTCGCAAAATACCGCCCGACAGCATATACAGCCCTACCGAGCAGCGAAAACGCCAAAAACATGCCCCAAATTAGGGTAATTATGGTACCCTTGGCAATAGCGAGGGTTACATTACGGTGTTTCACTGCTGTATTTGAATAGACAAGAGTCGGACACTCTAGCCTGCACCTGCGTGATTGCCTCGAATGCGTTGTTAGTGGCGAGCATGCAAGAATCTCGTACTCGCTGCCGTGCGCCAAGTATCTCGTTAGAAAGAAGACTCAAGTTTATCGCCTCACGACACGCGGGGGGACTCTTAACGACTCAGCCGATCGACGCTGTACCTGCAGTCCTTGTCGGCTCAAGTAGCTTCTCCTCTAGCGGCGTCGGCACAGACGCTCGCTCCGTCGTTTAGTGCTGCTCGGCACTTCTACATGCTTTGATGCTTCGGTGTTAGAATCAAAACCACACAGGGGACGACAACGCGCGACACATCTTTGGGGCCCCGAGGGCTATTCTCTGTTACGGTCTCTCTCGAAGGAAGTGGACGCTGATGCACCTGGCGGCTACCATCTTCGTCGTGGGAATACACCGAGTGCGAGGCGAGTATACAAAGGCTCGCTCGAGAGAAGCTCCTGCGCTTGCCTCTAAAGACAAGTACACTCTCCGCTGAAGCATTCACTGGGATGGAGGCTCGTTCAGGTTGTAGTTAAGCGAGTGAAGCAAGAACAAACTTCCAGCGTATAGAAAAGAAAACTAAGTGAATGTTAAGTGCAGCATTTGACTTTTATATAGGTTCTTTTTGAAGTATACATAGTTATACGAGATAAGGGTTAAATTTATGTGTTTCTTTAACCTGTTCATATAAGTACAACAACGTTTTTACATCACTCTATATTGATGAAAATGCTGTCGCTTCCGTTACAGGAATCGAGTCCGCGACCTGCTTGCTACTCCGAAGCGGAGTGCCGTAGCCAATGTGCCACCTCGATGGCTACTTGCAACGCGTAGACAGAAGAAAATAACGCAACATCATAAGTCGTGATGCTTTGTTATAGCGTCATCATGTGTACACGCTTCAGTATTTGCAGCAACGCAATCGGTGACAGAGATCCGTACAGCGCGGCTACGTGAGTTTTGTATCAACATCAATTGGCCCTTCCCACATTTGCAGGCACTTTTAATTTTAAGTCTGAAAAGATACACTGAGCTATTCATATCGGGGGCGAGTAGCTACGGAGTCGCCCTCTATAGGACGTGCCGCCCCGCTTGCGTGCTGTGTAGGATAACGTCGGCGCGCTCCCCATGGGTTTGGCAGTCGGCGCTCTACAAAAAACTCCACGCGGAAGTCCTCCGGGACATTTCCGCAAATGCTTTCGAAACACGAGAAGTTTTTAGATTCAAAATATTGATCTTGGACAAAAACTAAGGACAGGGTTGTTGAGAGACTCTACTTCTTTACAAATACGTACAGTGAACGCACATTGCGCGTGGTCGCCGGGATTGGACACCACAAGCAAGCCTCTTGCGTGAAAGGCAGCAGGTCTCTGAGGTAGAAATATGTGTCATATACTCTTACAGTGGTCTATCTGTATAACTAAATGGGCCATACCAGAGTGAAGTCTCAATTCAGCGATCGCGCGGCAGCAGCATATGAGCAGTTAACTGGATACACAAGCAACCGTTGTTGCGTGGACATTATCAAAGCTTTTCGAAAATAATTTCGTTAAAACTTAAGAATTGGCGCCTACGGCGACTTGTGCGCGCCGTCCGCGAGTTTCCTTTTTTTTCTTGCAAATTTTTGTACGCTTCATTACCATTATTTCACAAGTGGCGTCGCACTGTATGTTGATCGGTCTCCTCAGGGAGCAATTAATTTCATGAACGCTACTTCTTTTTCTTAATCCAGTGCATTCATTGGTTGGTGCTTAGACAAATACGAGCTTGTGCCGTGACTTCTTTCTTAACATACCTCCTGTCTTTCTCTTTCCATCCCACTGAACTTGCCAGTAATATAGCATCAAAACGTTCATAGACCGAAGCTTCACTTGTTGCATTTTTCTCATTAACTCATTTTCTGGAGATGAAATTTTTTACATTTCTTGCTCGTACCCTTAATGCTCGCTGCTGCAGTACTCCTGCGGTTACAATAAATCGAACTCCCACAAAGCGTTTCTACTTTGGGACCTCATTATGCTGCATAAACCATGTATGCCCGTTTAAGTAAGCGCGACAAAGACATATAAACTTGAACTTGACATGGCCTCCTGACGGCGCCGTCGTCCTAATCACCGCGGTCATCATCATCATCAGAAGCAAAGAAACTAGACGCCTGGCCCTTTCTTGGTGACAATAGAAGCTCTAGCGGACCGTTCACACCCAGAATTACCACTCCTGGCAGATACTAGTTTCCTGCTCGAATGCGTGGGAGCACATGCTGGCCGTGCCTACAGCAATGGGCAACGCTGCGCTATACCACTTTAACATCGCAGATAGCGCTGTGTATACAATAGCATAGCACCAGCACGAAGAGTTGAGTAATGAATGCAGTGCTCTATTAGTAGATGGGCGTTTTGGATCGTACGTTAGCGTGCTGCCGACGTGAAATAGGTAGTTAAGAAAATTGCTCTCAGAAGACGATCAATGATCATATTCAGAACGGGTAAGAACGAAAATGTCCCACGTCAAACTACAATTGCGGTTTAGAATAAAAAGCTGGTGGGGCAATAAGCGGTGTGCTTCTTTGTTCAGCGACGAAAGATAGAAGGGGGTCAACCTGTAGTGCCCTACTCAAGTCGTATGGGTCGAAGAGCAAGGTGGTACCACTGAGAGGATTGTAAAAGACACTGCATCGCAACCTAAGCCCGCTCACACACGCGTGGAGGGAGAAAACTGTCAGATTACACGCGACCTTCAGCCTAATCGGGAATGGATGACCTGAGGCCTCGGCTACGACCTCACCCAGCCCGTCTGCTTTGTTATCCCTGCTTGCGCTTTGGTGTTCTGCTTGCCTCCGGCAAGCGGCCGTGCCACACATACACTGTCGGCCGCTGTCATGCTTCCTTTTTAGCGCTGCACTCTCTTTTCCCTAAGCAAGGCTCGAGTTTTGTTTTCTGTTCTCTCGATCACAGCTACCCCGCTTCCTCTTCGTATTAAGAATCACTATCTTGTGGAGTAGAGCAGGCTGCCGGGCTGATCGGAGGGGTCTATCATGCCACTGCCCTTTTTCCAGCTTACTCTCGCATTCTCGGAAAATAAATCATAGTAAACGCTCCTGCAACAAGAAGAAAAAGAGAAAAAAAAACTACAGCCGAAATGCTGCTCGCTTCCTTTCACTCTTTCTGTTATTCTTGATCGTCGTCTTAGGCTCTTTCGTGCTCTCCCTTAACTTTAGTTCCACGGCCTTCCCCGGCCTTGCTTGCCACTGACATGGCTGGCTGCAGTGGCAAAAACGCGAGAAGGCGTGCCGTCGCTTGGACGATAAGGGAGACCGGGCAGCGCTGCAGCGTGGCGTTGAGAGAAGGCGCGTTGGAAGAAAGTTATGAGTCCGTCGACCTTGCGCGCACCATTTCGTACACGCGCTGTTATCCATCTCTCTGCTGTTGCCCACTCTTGTCTGTCTTTCTGTGAAGTTCCATTTGTCAAGCTGCGAGCGACATGTGTGTCTTCTTCCGCGATACTTCCCTTGCGAACCCTTTTGTGGAAGAGCCATTATTTGAAAAGAAAAGGCTTAAAGGCGACTTAATAAGGGCTGGTTGAGTCGGATTTATTGTGTACGCCGTCGGTTGATAAATGATCTTGCGCCGTGCAAGAAAGCGCACGGCATAGGGAAGACGACACGAAAAGCGTAAGGCTCTCCTGAATTAGTTTTTAAATGCGCAAGCATTTCTATGCCGACTCAGCGAGAAAAGTTTCCGTGTGTCTCTTCCTCTGTTAGGTAAGGCGTTCGTCGCTATAAAGCAGGGCTAGGTCTCGAAACACGCGGCCCGCAAACCTTTCGCTAGATGCCCTGCGCGCATATGACTGTCTGGGTGTGTCAGACTTCTACGAGTTTCTTGAAGAAGCATTCTTCCCGGTGCTACGTCGACAGGCTGCTCGGATCACCGCCATGTTCGGAAGTACCTTCTTGTGCGAACACCGGCTCTCTTTGCCGAAGGTGAAGAAGTTAGCTTTCCTGTCGAGGATGACTGGAGAACACCTGCGATCGACCATGAGATTGTCTCTCCGCAAGAAATTAGTGCGAACATTTTCTTCTCTCGTCGCTGCTAAGCGTCTCCAGGAATCAAGCCAGGTTGTTTAGAACTTTAGCTTTTTTTGTTTGCTAAATGGTACTTGAAATTTTTTGATCGCCTGTTGTGATAAATGACGCTCGGGTATCTACACAGACGTGACTGGTTTCAAGCGTTTTTTTGTGTGTGTGAGGCAGCAGCTGCGGCCACCCAGTGTTGAAACATAACGTTGGAAAACAAATTCAGAATCGGGGCCCAGTATGACTCAAAAGTCATACTGGTTATCCGTATGGATATGTTCTCTAATCCTGAGGCCAAACGCCCATCATGAATGACCTATATATGAGATATGGGAAATGTATTCGTTCAGTCGGTAAGGTACGTCTCAGCAAAATCAATCCGTACGTCAGAACTTGCGTTCGTCACGGTGAATGCAAAGGAAGGCCACAATAGCTCGGAAGAACTGTAATGTGCAATAGCGAGGAGACGTAAATGCATGTACTCGTCCACGCTAGCGGGACGTCAAGAAAGGTAAACGATATACACCTCATAGGAGCGAGACCCACCGAAGGAAGCAAACTTGAAGGACAGGTGCCTGCCAAAATGGGCAGGCGGTTAGAGAGAGCAAGAGAAGGAAAAAATGTTGTTATGGCTTGAGCAAAACGAAGCGAGCATTACAGGCGAAATTATACCGACCGAGAGTGGTCATATAATACACATACAGTAAACGTATAGCTTTCCTCTTCGAAGCTATAGATAGATGAGCGACGTGAAGTCCCTCGGACCGAGGCAGCTATCGGCAAGACGAAGACGAATTGTGGTCGAGCGGCCACAAGCGTGGCTGCAGAAGCGCGGATGATAAGTGCCCGACGGTGGGCAGGGCATCGTGGGATTTGTCACTGAGAGAAGTATGAAACAGATATGCGCGTATTGTTGTTTGATTTGCGAGTGAAGCTGATAAGAGGCAGAGGAAAACAGCCAAGGAAGAAGAGGAGTCATGGGTTTGTGCGGTTGCTCTGTCCTAGCGATATGACTTTCTATGTTCAAGCAGTGTCTGTTCACGAGAGCCACTTCGTACCGCGTTGCAGGCACCACCTAGCGAACAAGTTCTATGACAAAGAAACACCCGGCGCAATGTGGTGTTCATTTCGGCACATGCACAATTCGAGAGCGGCTGTGACGTTAGGTGGAGAAAGGGGATGGAAAGGCGTGTCTTTTCTGGATGCAATAGAAGCTTCAATGACTGCGACGACTGAGAGACATAGCAATCATCAGATAAAATTGATGACTCTACCCTTCAGTCACCCGTCTTCCCCCTAAAGAGTACTCTTGCTTGTTCAAGCTGGAACGGCATACTGGTTGGTGTGTGCCTTCGAAGACACGTACTTACATAATAAGGTACACAGAGCAACAAACGTGAGTACTCCCGTTTCTTGTACTACGTGCCTTACTATTTGCCTATCTTCAAAGGCGGAACCCTAACAATCTTTCCCTCCCTCTCAATTATACGGGGCCGTATATAGCTAGAAACACTGCAATCTACTGTGATAATCTGCAACTCAGTGCCATTTTTTTTAGTGGTCGACGAGCACAAACTGTTCCTTTAGAATCCTCGTCATTTGTTGATGTACCGGCCGCCACGGCGGCCTAGTAGTTACGATGCTCGGCTGCTGACCAACTTATTCTTGCTCGGATGAATGAAATATTAACTTTAAATTGTAGGTCACCTCAAATAACTTCATAGTCAAGAATTTATTTTGTGCTGAAATATGCCTCGTTCGTTTTTCCAAGAAAAAACAAAAGCGCGCGAAAGCACGCAGGAGCAGCTGAACGATCATCTGTTTGCGCAATTAGCGCTTATTCGCTATGCACACTTTAGCGTGGCATGCAGTGGTTCTCCATAATTCATATTCAGTATTTAGTTGCTTTCATACTCGAAGACCACCTACTATATTACTCATTAACCACTTTGTTAAGCATCCCGCCACCGCGTTAAAGCGAATACCTAACGCTGCCCCGTGGTCAAGCACCCCCCCCCCCCCCCCCAATTTACTAGTGACAGGTCTCCTGCAAAATAAAAAAAGCATTATGTGCTTGTACTTGTCTCTTTTGAACGCCCATGTGTACTTGACCCTCCTCTTGCACAGATGATGCAGTACGAATTAAGAAATAGGCATTACCGTCTTCCTCAATGAAACAGTGGTTATTCAGAAAATAATGGTTCTTTGGAATTACTAGTATGGTATTTCTCAGCAGACATGTTGGCTTGTTCGCAATTATGAAGTTCACACTCATAACTCAGAAACACGAGGAACTGCAGCGGTGGCTACATTATTGAGTGTCCGCTTGCAATGCCGTAGGTACCTGGTTCGATTCCCCGAGCTGACCGGAAACCCACCGGTTTTTCATTACGGGTAGGCGGAGTACACCGACCTGGCGCTCGGTTCTTTCTGGGTACTCATCTCGAGAGGTGGCCCCATAAGATTCTGTAAAGGCCCCTGGGCGCGCCTTAATCCACTACAGCCTTGGTGAAGTTGTTGAGCATCCGCCGCTGCTGCCCGGCAGAGAATTACTGCCGCCGGGTACCTACCGGTAAAATAGGTACAAGCGTACTTCTGGCCTGGTGCTCGGCATAACAAAGTACATAGACGCTTGGGAAGGCACCCACCCTGCGGGAAATTGGCGGCACGGGACCACCAGACCTAAAATAGGGTCATTTGCGTTTTTTACGTTACTTTTTGTAGCAGTATGTAGGAACAGAAGTTAGTTTGAAGAAACAAAGGAAAACCAGTACAGCTATAAAATGTGACATCAAGAATAAAAACCCACCATCTACAGCTGAGATTCGAACCCGGGCCTTTTAGTGGAAAGCGGGCATTCTACCCCTGCACCACTCTGGCGGAGCAGCGCGCAACTCTTAAAGGACGACACATTGTAGACTACCGGTCGCAGCGCCACAAGCGGATTGACCCTCTTTGGGCTTCACTTACTCTACATTGGTGCGGCGGCTGGTGCGAGCACTCCCCTGCTCTAGTGACGGCTCGCGTGCGCCAGTGTTTCCCGACACTCAGGTCGCTCGTGTGCACACAAAACTATTTAATTACAAATTAAGTGCTCTACCACATCCGCTAAAATTTCGCCAGCTTATTTGTGAACGCGCAAGCATTAATCGACATAACATGGATTATGATCGAAAATTGGCTCATGCTTCCTTTAAGCAGGTAGAAATAACCAATAGGAGGTTATCTGATTGGTGGCTAAAATCAAGGCAGGAGTAAAATTTAGTATTTCACTACGTAGAGTCAATTAGTAATTCATTATGAGTTACGGCTAGGTAGCGAGAGCTGCCGCCCGATCCAATGGGTACAGCCCCATCCATCCATCAATCCGTCCGTCCGTCCGTCCGTCCGTCCATCTATCCATCCATCCATCCATCCATGCGCTCGTAACTATTCTTGTGCAGCATACCGATAGGTATGCCGCAGTTTGGGTCGCAGTCTGAAACGAGCGCGAAAGGCGACAGTTTCGCCTTGCGTGACGTGTGGTCGGATGTGTTCAATGGCTGAATCAGCTACTTGATAACGACGTCATCGTTGCACTGGCCGTTGGTGATTCGAACCTCTCACAACACAAGAGTGAGCGCACTGCACGAGCGCAGAGCGACCCGAGTGTTACGTTTTTGATTGTACAATGGCTTAATTATTCACAGTGCCCAGGCTTGGCTGTGGCAACTTCAGATATAAGCCATGTTGAAAGTGCTTTCAAAGTTTATTGTGTAAGTGTTTAAAGCGCGCAATATTCTTAAGTAACATGCGCTTTTCCGATATGTATTTTTCTTAGGAGTTTAAAACGATCGACGTACTCAGAGTGTTCAGCTGTGGTGTGCCGCCGCAGCGACATCTGAACAGCTTGGGCGCATGATAAGCCACGCGAGCGAAGCATGGTTTTTGCGGCTGGCACGTTAAAAAAAAAAGAGATAAGCGAAAGAATACATGCACTCGCGAAACAACGATAAGTGAAATCACAGGTTAATAATCGCTGAAAGCATCAGCGTAAAAAATACTGCGCACATCCCACCAAGGAAAGATACTAGAAGAGCCCGTCAATTTCAGATAATAGCTAGACTTTACCACGAACCGACGGCGAATAGGCGTGTTCGTTTATTTCAGGCATGTCAAGAGCACCGCATAGCACCTTGACGTTGCCGGAAATGCTAGATGGCGCCTTCACTTTTCCTGTTTTCCTCAATAGCCAATCAGAGTGCATCAAAGGTGGCGATTTCGCTATATCGCCTTTTGCGATCATATCGGAATGCAACCCTTCGATGATGTGACAATGTGTGCGATCATGCTGCGTTGCTTCTGCTTATTTAGTCGAGCGCGTGAGCATGTGGGCGTATATTTGCGCTGTGACTAGGATTGCGCGCTTGTCGACGATAGTTGTCTCCCCTTCTTGGGAACCTGCTGCGTAGCGTAATCGTGGCAGCCCAAACTTTCCGGCGCCGAAAAAAATGACTGAAGGGACACCGCCAAGACCTGACCTTGTGTTGTTCGAGAACTCGCTGCCTCTGTTAACAAAAAAGGTACTGTGTCATTCTGTCTTCGTTGTCGCAGTTTCTCAGGAGTAACAAGAACGTTCACGTTCAAATTCATTTCCTGCAATGTCTTGTATTCATGCTAGTTAGCAGGCGCGAGTCAATTCGAATGACGCCTAAGCTTGCTATTGCCCTTACGCTCCAGCGTATGCGTGGTTGCTAAAGAAGGAAGTATCTTTTTCTCGCTTTATTCAGTGTAATATGGCTAGGCACGTGCCAGCCCCTCCGCTGAAGGCTAACTGTACACCCTTGAAATATTTTAATGTTTATTGCAATGACTGCCAGTTCCTTGGACTTCGTGCATATTGCAGGCGTTTTGTATGATTTTTTTTTGTGCGTCGCCGAGCCCTTCACTTACCTCCCGAAAGTCGACGCGGATTTCACATGGGAACGACCCTAAGAAAGGTCGTTCACGACTCTTCAGTGATTCCAGAATTTATTCTCGGCCATATTAAGAGCGCAGGCACCGAGGTCCACGCGAACGCCAGCAGCATAGGACTGGGTCATTAGTACAACAGGGACTCGAACAAGTCGTCCCCCCACGTTAGCCACTTCCTATGAAAACAGATCAACTATGTAACGACTGAAAAGGAAATGCTTCGCTTTCTATTGGGCTGTCGCAACATTTCTCCCAGAAAATTACGGACACCCATTCAAGACCGTCAGTGACCGCCAAGCCTTGCTCACCAATCCAAAAACTCGCCAGGTTGCCTTGCCGTTGCAGCTTGAGATTACAGGAGCTCACTCTCATAGCTAGTTGCTTATAAATTGGTGCAGGAACTCTTTCACGCTGACTCCTAATCGAACACGCCTATGGATGCAGTCCTGGGAGATGAATGTGACGAAGCTTTCCTCGCGCTGATAAGTGTCTGCACCTTCGCTATGAAGTAACGCGCTTTCCCGGACTTTAACAGCGTGATTGGATACGTAGAAATAAGGCACGAACAATTCACCGGCGAGGACGTTCATGCGTCACCGATCATTGCTTTGCCTTCAACATGACGTGCTCGGGAAGAACTATTCGCCCGCATGGCACCACGCCCCTTCTCGTCGAGCCGAGGAGTTTGCGACTACGTCTTAAACACTTATCGTGACGATCCGGCAGTTTCGCATTTCCGTTTTCCTCGCACGTGGCGACAAGATTAAAGTATTCCTGATCGATTCTATACGGCGCCGTGGCACGTTACATCGAATATTGCTAGGACTGTCGGCGTCGAATAAGTGCCACCTGCAATGCCAGCTGGACACTTGCCTGTCTGGATCAAGCCACCATTACGACGCTTCCATTAAAACGGGATATATCTGTTCGGCTGCTTTCCGCCATAGACTTCTGGAAACAAGTAAATAGTAGTTGCGACAGACTTCCACGCACAGGGCGTCGCGAAAAAGGCATGCCGTCAGGGGGTGCTAATGTCATAAGGTATTTCGTCGAAGGCGTTGTTTTACAGCATGGTGCATGGAAGCTACTCCCTTCCGACAGCAAAAAAAAAATTACCGGTGAAACGATACCCGTACTTTTATTCTTGCTTGTTCGGTTTGTTTTGTTGAATATATCCTAACTCCATGTTACTTTATATTCCTGCATAAGCTGTCGCAACATTTTTTTTCGTGTTTTTATTCCTCTATATCTTTGTCCTCCCTCCGCTTGTTTATTTGTATACCTTTGCGCTTTTTCAATGATATCGTGCGAGCCTTGATCCCAGGATACCGTAATTTCTACTATCGGAGAAAAGCGAAGAGATTCGAGATACGACGAGCAGCATCGGCTTTCCAGACGCACGATCGCACAGGTAACGCTGACAGGATGCAAGGTTGCATTCATCTCCAAGCAAAAAGCGTAGCAGACGGCGCATCGCATAGCCCGTGGTCCGCGGTCAACGGACCACGGGACATGGTATGTTGTCAACGCTTGTGCGATATTGTGAAAAGAAAATGCAACGTTGACACAATGACTCTAGAGTCCTGTAAGGTATTTTTAATATCGAACGTTAGCCCCAAAATATCCGCTAAAGCCGTGCTGGCATGGTCCAGAATATTTCTCGCGATTTTGCCCGCTCGCGCATCTGTCTTCAAGGCGTGTTCACGAATGGATTTGTTCGGAAGTTTAGCAGTAGTTGTACACTGTATTTGCACAATTATAACGCGCACTGTTCTTTTCGCCAAATGTAACCCTCGAATTTGTGTGCGCGTTACAGTCGGGCTCAACAGCGAAACCGGCATGACGTTTTGACGTTTCCTATGTATTTCGCTATGTAAAGTTATCTGCGCGTTGCAGTAGTGGGTGCGCTAGAATAGCGAAATTGCGGTATATCGCGGACCGGCCAGCGTGCAGCGTCTTGCCTCAATGCACGCCGGTCACCCTTAGTGGCGCCGCTTAGTTGCTTTGCTCGGGCAGTAGTTAGCCCGATTAGACGGTGAGTTTGTTGCTTGCCTACGCCCCGCTCTGTTCTTGTCGTGTACCATCACCAATACGTGACAGCGTACCAGTGATGTAACCGTTCGTTTACCTGAGGAGCAGCGGAATCTCTGTGGTTTAGTGAACCCCTCCTGCTTTAACTTGCCTTTTTTAATTATCTATTTAGTAGACTTCATTTCATTATAGGAAGCTTCATGATGGGTTACGCTCACCATGGTTACGTGCATACGAAAAAAAAAATTAAGGAAGCTTCGCACTAATGATGCCAAGCGTGAGGAACACTTGTCCTTTCTTTATTCCCCTATATCTCTGCTTTTCTCTTTAATGTCTGTTTTTTAAATTTTCTTGCCTTTCTGCCTCGATGCTCGGCTGCGGACCCGAAGGTCGCGGGTCCGACCCCGGCCGCGGCGGTCGTATTTCGATGGAGGCGAAACGCTAGAGGCCCGTGCACTGTGCGATGTCAGTGCACGTTAAAGAGCACCAGATGGTCACATTTCCGGAGCCCTCCAGTGCGGCGTACCTCATAATCATATCGTGTTTTTGGCACGTTAAACTCCAGATATTATTCTTTCTGCCCCTCACTCCATTTTTCGCTTGCTCTTTCTTTCTGTCTCTCTGTCTTTGTTTTTCTTTCTTTCTCTGCGGTGTTTTGCTTTTTCTATTTTTTGTCTTTGTTTCTACGTCTTTCTCTCTGTGTAATTCTCGGTCCTTCCATCTTTTTCTGTTCTCTTTCTTTCTATATTTGTTTATTCTCTTTGTCTCTGAACTCGTTCTCTTGCCCATCCGAGTTACTGCATTCAACTCCGGACAAATCGGCGCGGCGGGAGACTGCGCACTTGGCGCATGTGTTCGGGGAGCGGAGCAGAAGAGGAGGAGGACGGAGAGCGCACTCCGGTCAAGTGATTGCGTTGCACGCGCTAGAAAGGTAGAAGAGATTCATGGTGGTGATGATAGTTTTTTGCGAACGCAGAACGGCATAACGAGAAGCATAACAGCTCCGATGAAAAATAGCTGAACTTGGCGGAAATTTCTTAAGCAAATGATTGAACCTGTTGCAGGTAACATTGCAGGTGAGCGAGCCTTACCCAAGGAAATCGTTCCAGCGCGGTTAACTACAGGCACTGATAATTGCTCCTGCAGGCACTCGCACTAAACTTAAAATGAACTCAACCTCGGCAGCGTCGAGCCAGTCGGCGCTATTTTTGGTAGGTTAGAGGCTTGGGTAAGTTTATATCTCACGAAAATGATGACATATGCACGTAGGGATGAAACCTGTGCGTTGTTTTACCGTTTAACAGGTAGCATCTCGTCTTCATCAGATCAGCAGCCCCATGTTACTGTTAGTTTAGGTGCAAAATAGTTAAAAACGCAATTTGCTTGGCTTGCCGCATCTTATCTTGCCTGCGACTCTCTGCAGGATAGCCAGGCCCGGCGTCGACTCAATCAACGACCACCGCCGCTGCCATCCAACAGAAGAAAGCGCCATTCAACTGAACCGCGACATGCTCAGGCAATCAGCTTTTGTGGTTCGGAATCCTGTATCCTTTGAGCCTTCTTTGGCTGTTACGTGTACGTGCAGATGTAGTTTGCATGCTGTTAAGTTGCAGTTATTCGCTGCAATTTCCCCTACAACCACATGCATTCTACCATCTCGGCAGAGGCAGGTCATTCGCTCGGTATTTACCCAATCATGGAAGGGATTCCAGAGAGATGGACCTTGATGAAAATCTGTAAGCATCCGGACTCCAGACTAATTATAGTACTAAATGGAGCAAAATACTTGTGAAACGTTGAATTACGGGCGATTATTAGAAACTTGAGCGATGACAATAAAAATGTGCGCCGTGTATTCTGAAGACGATATGCGGACTGTGTTCAGCTCTCAGAGGTGCTTTGTTAATTATCTCTTTACAGGACTATACTGAAACCTGTAAATGGTTTGGTTAATTGTTTTTGCATCGTTGCACATTAATTTTGTTTACATAAAAAAAGGTTCAAGGATGTCAACATAAAGCTGATATATATAGTGGAAGGACTTTGAGTTGATCAGCTATGAATTCGGCATGCGCCCGCTTAACTCCTCCTTCACGTGGCGAACGTTCCTGTCCTATCAAGGTGCAGATATTCAGTCGCGTTTTAGAATATAGCATTGCTTGGGCATGTATGTAGCAGTATTCAAAGGGCGTCCTTAGGCATGCCGAGGACAAACTGCATCTGTTTTGCTTGACTGTCGGCTCATCTGCAATTCAGCTTTCCACAGTCGTCACTACCAAGAACAAGCTGCCGGATCTTACCTGCACCAGTGCTTCCATGTGGACCGGAAACTGGGCGAAGGTTCTTTCGGAGTGGTAGGTTTACTTTTTTCATTCCATACCATATTGATAAGGCTCGGAAAGTTCCGGTTTACTTAATCCATTCTGCTAAGTTTTTTTTACCCTTGAACTTGCCAATCTGAGCAGTTTTCATCCCAGCAGTTCATTCAAAAGGTCTGAAGATTGACAGCAATGATGGGTTATGGCAGTAAATATTCGAGCTTGATTTATGCCAGATCCTCTGCACAGGTGCATAAAAAGATAATTTGAGAGGGAAAATTAACCGCAGCGTAGGCTTCGCGTGTCTACACGAAATGCTTTCAAGCACTGTTGTGGACATTAGCTAAAAGTTTCAATTTTTACGTTCAAATGTGAGCCGCGAAAGGTTACTCATTTTACCGGCCTCGTTGCGATTGCCATCATGAGAACATCAAGAGCAAAATAGCGTTACGGCAGGGCGACGCGAGTGCAAGTCTCGAAGCTTGTCCTGAGGTCGAGCGCTAGCGTCTAATTCAGAAGACTGACCTCGTGGACGCGAACGCTATCGTGTATCCCGTGCGCACCGTCATGTTGAGAACTTTTGATTTGCCGCCTTTGGGCGGGAATTTCGGCAGTATGACCTGTGGTACTAATTCGGTGGGAACATTTCCATGCGTATTACTGCCATTATTGTGGCCCCAATGAAGCTGTGTAGTACACAAAATAAAAAAAAGGTCTTGATTCTTTTTTTTGCACGCTTGAAACTCCACACGGTGCCCCAGCAAGTTGGTAATCAATGGAGAAAATGCCGTAAGCGATTGCATGATCCGGATATGCATCTGTTGCCATTTCTATCACCTAAGATTGTTACATTCGTTGCCTAGTTTATGCTCATGTTATCGTAGTCATCGTAGTGTATATATATATATATATATATATATATATATATATATATATATATATACATAATTATCCCGAGAGCCCAGCCGCCTTGCTCACAATGATCCTCTGCATAGTTTCACAACCATGTCACGGCATCATTCAGTCTGCCCAGGTCAACGTAAGATTTCCTGTTCGGCCCCCACTTCTACAGCTCTTCCCTCGCCAATTGCTACGACAACTAAGCCTCACTCTTCCCTGTGTGCTATCTATATAATAAACTGCCGTCGAGAGGAGCAGTTCACCTACACAAGTCCCCGTGAACTCTTGACATGCATTGTTTGACTGTAGATAATTTTCAAGTCTTTCCTGTGCTTTCATCTCTTGTTTAATGCCGTACTCCGGATTGGCTTTTGCGCTAAAAACACGAACACGAAGGGAAGAACCACGAGACCAGCGCAGACTAAGAACTGAAGGTTTACCAGATACGACACATGTAGAAGAAAAAGGAAGGACACGTGGTTATCTTTCCCTCTTCTTTATATGTGTGGTTTCTGACAATAAACCTTGAATTCTTAGTATGTGTTCGTCTCGTGGTTCTTCCCTTCATGTTCGTGTTTTTAGCGCAATATGCAATCCGGAAAGTAAAACCAACTCGCTCAACGCTCAGTTATAAATTTAATGCCGTGCAGTCTTAAATGTACAGCCTGCAGTAGACCCACAAAACCAGTCCGCTTACTTCACTCGTCTGGATAGACCCGTAATGAAAAATGGAATTGCATGCTTATCCCGGGAACCTTCTATGTCACCTTCTGATCCCCATGTACTTAGCTTTCAAAACGTGGCTACAATTTTAGCAATGTTAGCACTCTGAGCTCGCCTGTCTAAACAGCTTCAATCCGCATACATAGAACATATTGTCTTAGGAAGTCCGCATAGTGTTTTCGTTTTTGCACTCTCCTAAATCAAATCGGCTATGCACCTTAGCGACAATGATTTCGAGGCATGCCATTGTGCTCAGCTGCTTAGCATTTTACATCATACCTGAAGTTCTTCATGTTCTCTGTCAGAATGACTTCTGGCACGTCGTAAGAATAGCTTCTTGTGTCTATGAATGCATTAGGTGTGGCATTATTTGAAATTTGGGTTTATCTGCTTGCCTCGCTCTTCGTGTCACGGCGTTACAGGTGTGAACCGAAACGCTGTGAATGGACTTAGAAATCCAATTATATTGGTAATAATCGCCTTATGGGGAAAACTCTAAGAGCCATTGGGTGTTATAGAAACTTCGTACATGTGTTTGAAAAATGTTTGTGAAACATTGTAGTGGTTCTCAAGATGTTAATTTTTTTTACTTGGTTCATAATGTCCCTGGTTCTCTCTATAAAAATGCTGGCTTGTAATTTCAGTTGCTAACAAACGGTGGTCTACTTATTGTTTGGCGCTTCTACCCGCCACGGTGGTCTAGTGGTTATTGTGCTCGATTGCTGACCCGCACGTCGTGGGATCGAATACCGGCCCCGGCGGCCGCATTTTCTATGGAGGCGAAAATGTTTGAGGCCCGTGTGCTTCAACTGGCGGTTGAAGAACCCCAGGTGGTCGAAATTCCCGGAACCTTCCACTACGGCGTCTCTCATGATCATATCGTGGTTTTGCGACATTAAACCCCAACAAATATTGTTTGGTGCTTCCTTAGGATCTCTTGTCATTTAGATCTGCATCTAGAGGTATTTGTATCAGAGGCTGTGGGTTTGATTTGCACACTATCCAGCCGCGTCTCAGTGGCGAAGAAAGCCGCCCTTTTGTGCCAACGACACTACATTGAAGAACTCTCTGCAGTCAACTCTTTCATTACCACGCCTAAAGAGCATGGGTCAAGGGGGACCTAAGCGTGCCGAGCGAGAATTTAAAAATACGGGCGCTTCTATGAACTAGTTGCGATATCTAGTACATTCTGTAAGCACTCTTTCCTTTCCTGCGTAGTTAGTTTTTTTTTCCCGAGCGACGGCGATTTTTGAGTGACTCAAAGATAGCGGTTCACATTTTTGTTCGCGAAGATGGCAGAAGACCCGGTAGCGAGACCCTCTCGGAAATGTTTTTCCTTCGACGATTTTGTTGCGTCCGGAAGTAATTTTTCTGCTATTCCTAGCAGAAGTGACTCTGCGGATGTCAAATTATGGAAATATAGTTCGGGGGATAAAAAACACACAAAAAAATGCCGTAAAACGAGCCCGGATTGTAGTCGGATGTCGTTCAGTACGTATGACTTTCTGGCACATTGACTTTTTTTATACCGATTGAATTGTCGTGGGGATGCTGGCACTAAAGATTTGATATCACCTTGAGCCAGTAGATACTTATGTTGAGCCCCAGAAGTGTACGCGGCCGTAACCTCGGAGTGGTGTTGCGCAGTGAAGCAAAATGTATCGCAAGGAAAAACGGCGTTCTGGGCATCTTTTTTCGAAGCGGAAGTAATAAACTGGATTTGTGTTAACAAAAATGAGTGCGCGTGGTTGCAAATCCTGTAGGAGTAGTCTTATGCCGAGGGTGATGGTTCTCAAGAAAGGCTCACGGCCGCAGAGATGAATTTCATTTGCCTGCTGATCTATTTGGACATCGTCAAGCTTCCACGACTACACCTGCCCAAAGTAAATAGACTAAGAACTCGTACCGTTTGGCGAAGCGGAGATTAAAAAGTGCTACGAGAACAAGAAACTTGACTACCAAACAAATGACACCTGTAAACCCTGTTTTGCGCAGTGGCAGACCAATCTCCACAAAATATTTTTGCATGTTCGAGCTTACAGACATCGTTCCACCTATTTCGCATTCTTGGTAAAATCGGCGCGACCACGACGGAGACACAAGACGAGGACACCGTACGAGCGCTGTCCTTCCCGTCTTGTCTCCGACGGTTCAGAATCAGAATCAATTTTATTTTGACTATTACAAAGATTACGTAGTGATAATATAGAGAATGTCCCGAGTCAGACTGCAATGGGACCTCCTTTTCAAAATAAACTGATCACAACATAACAAAACATATTCGTTTTAAAAAGTGTAAATAGAAATGATCGGCATCGAAGTAGAACAAAATAAAATTGTACTAAAAAAATAAGAATATATAAAGTAACAACAACGAGGTTATCAAATGAGAATACACAATAAGATTATGAGCACACCTATACATCACAGATTGAGAGAATAGCCGCGGCGGCTGCATTTTCGATGGAGGCGAAAATGCTTGAGGCCCGTGTACTTAGCTTTAGATGCACGTTAAAGAACCCCAGGTGATCGAAATTTCCGGAGCCCTCCACTACGGCGTCTCTCATAATCATATCGTCGTTTTGGGACGTTAAACCCCAGATATTATATTATATTAGATTGAGGGAATATAATCTATTGTTTTTTGAACTGATGAATTTTGAGTGTTTTTATTTCGATGGGTATGGTGTCCCAAACAGCGATGGATGAAAACAGGACGCTCTGCTTGCCATAACTGGTATGTGCTTTGGGTAAAATAAAGGTATTATTGCGTGCAAACCTTGTATTATTATTATTTGTTAGAGAAGATGGGGGTAAAACGCCATCGTAACGCCTGAGGTTGATTTCTTGGAACAAGAATTTTGTGAGGTTATATTTAATGAGTTTCGAAACTGAAAAAATAGTTAGATTGTGAAAGATAGGCGGCTTTGTGCTTAAATGCGCTAAACGTAATTATTCTAACAGCTTGATTTTGTTGCACTTGTAATGAATGTAGACGAGCTATGTATTTCCCGAACTTGTAATGCAGTAGATTCACGCCGATTTTTCCAAGTATGCATAGTTCCCAACTCGTCCACCTCTCTACCTTACTGCACCTATTTCGATAGTGTGAGAGATTGAAATCTGAACCTTTTTTGTAGTTTACACGTTTAGAGTAGTTCTGTGCTGTGGAGGCATACTTTAGGATGTTTGTTGTTGTGTTCAGTGCCACTTCTTGGTATCCTAATTTTTCTGCTGTGCTGCTATTTAGCGCAATTTGCTAAAATACTTATTGCTCTGTAGCAAATTTATATTATATCCATTGTATAACTGTGTTTGGAAAAACTTGTAGAGCGAAAAAAACAGAACCGTGTAGCCCGATGGAATAATGCAGTTTTCTCTCGCCAGAAAAATGCATTGGTAACTCATGCGCTTTTTGAGCTAGATCATTCAAACTTTTGTATATTATGAAGAAAACTGTTCAGAACACATCTTATTTCAGATTATTTGTCGTTTTTCTTTAATGTTGAGAGCACATTAAAAATGCTCTATGCAATGTTTATTGAGTCTTAATTTTCATAAATATTTTTGCATATTTTACCCTAATATCTTTTAAAATACCATTGAAAAATACAATCACGTATCTTTATATTCATATATATTACAATGTATCTGTAACATTATAACTAAAAATAATTACTAAAACTTACAAAATGCAGCCAATTTTCTCACGGTAACGAGAGTTAAAAGCGACGTAGTTTCCTCGCTAATTGCGTTCACTGTCTGTGTTGCGTTGGGCTGTTAACACAATTAGTCGTTGTAGGGAATGCACCCTGTGTGTTCTCTTCACATTAGTCGCTATATAAGTGGAACTAGCACAGGACACTACAGCTGTCCATGTGGGTCCTTGCAGTGTATTTGTGCTGTACTATTTCTTTGCGAAAATGCTGTATCAACCAGCCCAGGCAGATCTTCATCGCTTTACGTAGCCCGCAATGCCTGACGAAAACTGATTTCGCGTTTGCAGGTGTACAAGGTAAGGTGCCTGGATGATGGCCGTTGGTATGCGGTCAAGGTAGCCAACCGCCAGTTTCGGGGCCAGCGTGATCGTCGGCTGCAGCTGCAGGAGGTTGCCAAGCACGAGCTACTGCCACCGCACCCGCACTGTGTGCGTTTCATCAAGGCCTGGGAGGAGGACTCCCGCTTGTACATTCAGACTGAGTTGTGCCAATGCACCCTGGCTGCCTACGCTGAGAAGCACCACAACTTGCCCGAGCAGCTCGTGTGGGAGTTTCTGGTCGACCTGCTGCTGGTATGCAGACTTTAGTACCCTGAAAAAGGTCGTAGTACTTGCTAAGATAGGGTAGTACGTGCTTGTCACATATGTTTCTACCGTGTTAGAAACTGCAGTTAGTAACTGTTACTACTATTGTACTACTACTGCTGCTGTTACTATAGGTAGTAAAAAATGTTGTAAGACAAAAAAAAAAGGTTCTAACCGTTACTAATCTGTTCATTTTGACACATTATTTTTCCATCGTTAATAGCGGTCAAAGTCATGCGGTGAACGTTACGACAAAACGGGTGGCATTCAAAACAACGAAAATTTAAAATTCCGAAACATGTAAACACCAATATGCCGACACATCGAAATGTCGGCCGCACCCAGCTATAGTGGAAGATAAAGTATTTAGGCCTTGTACTATGTGCACGCGCTTTCGCCATCTTTTCTAGCAGCCGTGAAAGGTTCCCTTCGCATTGTTGAATACTTCAAAAAGATGGTTGATCCCTCCTTCATAGGAATCGGAATAACACGAAAGTAAAGCGTGCCCTTACAGAAGTAACTGAATTGATATGAGAGTTTGCACAATGTATATTGACGTCTGGCAGCTATAGCACCGCTTACCATGTACTTAGCTTTAGGCGTACGTTAATGAACCCCAGGTGGTCGGAATTTCCGGAGCCCTCCACTACGGCGTCCCTCATAATCACATCGTGGATTTGGGACGTTAAACCCCATATATTATTATTATTATTATAGCACCGTTTAACGTGGATGCACCCACTTCGATGATTGGTGGTACATCACCATCCCGACGACTAACGTCCATGTTAAATGATTAAACAAACTCTTGTGGTAGCTGTAGCGGTTAACGGTGAAAGCGTAATCAGAGAACGAGGTGTGATAGCCAGAAGAGCGTCGCATATTGGACGCTGAACTTGGTCGCCATACCGCGGCATGTTAAAATGTGATTGAACACCACGGCCGGACTAAGGGAAACGCAACTTGCGTCCTGCCGCGATTTTTTCTCGGGGCGAGCGCGTCCGAGGAGAACGCGGCGTTACAGCCAGGTGAGGCAGGCGCGCGTCGCAGAGCTATTTTTCGTTTGGGTTAGCGTGATGCTATGAGTGAGGCCGACGCTTTTACGACGCTTGGTCTACGATCGCCACCTCGCGGTGTGTTAAGGCATTTACAAAATTGAACTTCTATTGAAAACGCGCCGAATGGGACGGACGTGTAACGCGTTGCAGGAGCTAATCGCGGAGGCCACAGTAATGACGAATTACTTTACCGCTCCCAGAGGGCAACACCACCCCGCCGACCGGGAGAGTGGTAGATATAAAAGGCGCGTTTGTAAAGCCTCCAGAGTCAGTGGCCGTGGCGCAGTGGATAGCGTGCCCGGCATCTGTTGTTGCGGACCGAGCGGTCGTGGGTTCGATGCTCGTTGACGGAACTTCTTTTCTTTGACATCTGATCGTGTAAATTTTTTCTACGTCATTTCCGTGACGGAAATACGTCACTGAAGTCTTGGTGGACCCCGGCATAAAACACTTTCGTGTTAAAAAGGAAAAATCTTTCTGCATATCTCATCGCACAGCAGAGCGATTCCTTGCTTACTAGCTTTCAGACAGAAGTTGTGTGCGATTCCTCTTAGAAAACCTAAACGTCGACATTGTCCCGTTTGCCCCAGAGCCATCGGAGCTTCGATCCATTATTGAGTATGAAGGACTAACTCTGCAGATGTACGGAGCATGACTTGCGCGCGTGACAGTCTTCGAGATGACCTTGCGATTACGAACTACAGTAAGGCCGGTATCCCTCTAGCGTTGCATCCGCCTCGCTTCTCGCACCTTCAATAGTGTTTAGAACCTGCTTCTTCGTCAAGCACGTGAACATAAGTCTTTGCAGCTAGGTTTGGTTTTCCCTTCTGGGAGCACAGCACAATCGCGTCTTGGTCTGTTTCCCTCAGAATGAATGCAATGATTACAACCGCGCATTCCTGCTGCTCTTGTGATCTGAACACTGGTTGTTTTGTTTTCTTTTTCAGCTGAGCCATAAAAGCTGTCTTGTCGGACTGATATGCATGGCTTTACGACAAATAGAAAGATACAAAATTTTCATACAAAACCATTCACGTGGTTTTCGGCATTATGTCTTGTCGGCATTTTGATTTTTCGGCGTTTCGTTTCTTCGTCCTTTCAATTTTTCGGCGTTCCGACGTTCGGTCTTTTCATGATCAGGTCTACTGACTTTCGGCGTTTTCATATACTCCGGCACCACTTAGGGCAATATAATTAAGAGCACACATACGTAACGTGTTTACTCCGCGACACGTACTTCATCGGTGACTCGAGGAGTATTTATGGCCCCTACGCTGGAGATGCATATCTGGTACAGGTTTTAGGATGAACAATGAAGCGTGGACCTGCAGGCCTATACCCTGCCTAATTGTGTGTGCTTGGAAACTTTTTCTAAAACTGCCACAACAAAACGTCGCATAATACGGCCGAGACAAGGTACTAAACATAGTCTCCATGAGCTTGAATGGATCCATGTGCTAGTACATAGGCAGTAGAAAGCTAAGTGTTTGGAGCTTTACGTGTCAAAACCACGATATAATGGGGCACGCCATAGTGAGGGACTCCGGATTAGTTGTGACCACCTGGGGTGCTTTCACGTCCCCCTATCTTGTTAGTGTGTAGGAATTTATACTCTGTGCTAAAAGGCGTATCGCACTTCCTTATGGTTCATTACATTTTGCTCCTCCATTTTCATGATGCGCACATTGCGGTTGCGTAATTTTAAAAGGAAAAATTGTGACTTTTGATCCATTCACATTTTCGTCGCCAATTTACACTTGCGATATGTCGAGACCATTACGGTTATAACTTAATACGTTTGGCATTAACTACATTTTTAGATTTGACAGTTAAAAACCGGGTAGCAAAAATATAGCACCGGTTCAAGAAACTCATTAACGGCTGCACTTACTATTTTTCTTGCAGTTACTGTGTACTAACTAACCTATGTAATAAACAGGTAGCACAAACTTTCCTGCTTTCTCCTTTATCATCGTAAATGCTTGTGTATGCTGTCCTTGGGTATATTTTCGAGTTCCCTTTCCTGCCAGTTAAGTACAGATTCCTCTTTTTACTCCACCTTCAACTTCTCCGCTTCGGCTTCCATGACGCACCGCTAGCGACGGTATACGCTAATTGGAAATACTCTTGCAATAGGTGGTTCTGGAGTCTTGATAGACGGACGCAGCATGATAGACGGAATCACCTGTGAACAAGTTATAATGGCAAATCTTATTGCAATTCAACGCCCTTAAATTCGGTTGCAGTTTTGCAACTGAATCTTTAAGGGAGGCCCTATCTCTTCAGAATTCACGGTGACTTGCACCTCGAGCCTGGTCAAGTAGAATCGGCCGGCTCAATGAAGTTGTTTTCATTTCATCGATGCCCCGCCTCAGTCGATTAGCTTAGCCGCCGCACGTATCAATTTTGGTTGTCGACTGTACGGTTTGAAGTGAAGTATTGTTGCATTTCGTTACGCGAAGCTTGGTAACGGCTTGGTTCTTGCCGCTGCTAGATTTAACTGCCAAACAAATTTCGTGCGTGAATGCACGACTTTCGTCAAACACAGCTTCGCATTGACATAGCAGCAGGTTTCAGCTGTGTTGCAGCTGCAGCCTTACATTGTAATCCAGCGTCTGAAGTTCTTTACTATAGCGGTGATGGAAGTGCTGCTCTTAAAGATAAATGCTGCTGCATGCTGCTTTAAACTGATTTTTGTTAGTAACTGCTCCAAGGCTTCTCCGAAATGGCCCTGGGAAAATCGGCGAAAGCAAGCTATATGTTATCGTCCTAGTATTCTAGCAGGCAGCTAACATACTAGTTTCATACTAGTGCACTGAGAATGCCACAAGTCCTGATATTGTCAATGTATGTCTGAAATAGCTATATATATGAACCTCGGGTCCCGCTCACTTGGTGAAATCTGTGAGAGATTAGTTCAATACTGCACTAATTGCTAGCTGTTGCTGCGACAGCTGTTACGTGTAACATTCCATTTACATTGGGATGCTCAGCTTTGCCGGCTCTGTTCTCATTTATGTCACAAAAACTGGTGTCTTATGTATATAGCTTATTTAGCGTTTTTAAAATTCAACTTGACGTGCAGGCTTTTTGCTGAAATGGGCACATGCCTAAGAATGCTTTGATTTTATACTGCTGTACCGATTACCAACTTTAGCAAGTTGTATGTTAATTTTATGATGTGGTCCTCAGCTTTAACAGTTTGATCTCATTTCCACCAAAAGTGCTGGTAGATAAAATATAAAGCTCATTTTGCTGTGTTCATTAACTAACGACATTTTGTTTCTGGAAATGTGTGTTGATCATTGTATGTACAATAGGTGTCATAGTAAAAATTTCTATTTATGAGACGCTGTCGAGATGCCTCGAACTCCAGGAATTGTGTGGCATATTTTGCCATCTATTCCTACAACATCAATAGCTGCTCCTAACAAGCATTTTTTTTCTGCTCCAAAAATACCTATGGATGCTCCAGAGCGGCGTTTTTCTGCTCTGAAATCTGCTCCAGAAAGTCAAATGTCGCTTCCATCACTACTGTAGCTGTCAGTCAGTAGTCATGCCTGTTATGCTGTCGCAGGTCGTGAAACACATGCACGGCCATGATCTGGCCCACCTGGACATCAAGCCAGAAAACATCTTCATCTCCAAAGATGGCTACTACAAGCTGGGCGACTTTGGTCTCGTCCTTGACCTCAATCAGGTTCGTAATGAATGAAAGTACTACGCCTCTTCTCTGTGAAGGGGTAGACTAGTGTAAAGCAAAAAACTGGCCCAAATATCTTTGTGTACTTCTTTGTTCCCCATTTCAAACCATTTGTTCTCTATTTATTGGGTGCCTGTATCAAGATACTCAAAACCTGAGCTTGTTGATTCAGTCCCGACCTACGCGAAGGACACCACCACAGCACTGTAGCGGTCTCTTTTCACGTCTACGTCGCAATTGTCGGCTGTTTTTCTTCTTCGATTCTCTCTATTATATCATCCCTCAGCTCGGCTTCGCGATAACCACCATGAACGTAACGTGACATATCTTTGAATGTGTGAAAACAGTTCGGGTGATCTGCGCTTGATCAGCGATATCTGTTGCTGTACTTGCCTTATTGAAATAAATACGTTTTCGATGTCGCAGCAGCAAATGGCTCACTGAGCGAAACGGGCGGCGTCTACCCCCCCGAAAAAGCACCTAAATTGGCTGCCACATCCGTCCCCTACACGCCTCGACGGACCAGAACGGGGAAGTCTACACTTCCTACCGGCGCGGAAGCCCCAGATATTGCATAAGGGGAGACGGCATCGCCACTACGCTTCACCTTTGCTCCTGGATGCCTGTTCGCGCCTTCCTTGACCGCACAAGCTCTTGCTGGCTCTGTAACTTTGTCTCTGTAATCCCCATAACGAAATGATGTATTTAACAAATGTGGGCAGGTTGGACCAGTGGTTCAAGGATGGACTAAGTGGAGCTTGTGGCCGACCTAGCTTCTGTCGGCTTCGTCATTGGTCGGTTTGGCTGAGAATTGCAAGGCTTGGCTATGTGAATCGTAGAACTATATTGCTTGGCGAAGTGTCGTCGTGGCTACGTGAAGGAATAATTACCGTGTTATTAGCGTGGTTTTAATTCAGATTTAAATAGCAAGGTATTAGCAATTAACCTTAATTAGCAAGCTCTTAAGGAAAGTCGGTTTTGCCGCAACGGCGAAGCAATGAATGTGATTGCAACAAATTGGAATGTAATGCGAAGAACGGAAAGCAGCTCGAAATTTCCAGCGCATCGCTCAAGAGCAAAGGACGCACGAAAATAACGCACACAGGGCGAGCGCGAACTGTCAAGTGTCACAGTTGTTACTTGCTTCTATTTGAACAGCGTGGTCGTTTCGCAAACGCGGCCGCTGCAGCGAACGAAGTGAACTTCGTACGCTCTAACTTCAGCGCGGACATCGCGGTGAAAGCAAAAGACATACGACGCCCCTCCTCTACACTCTAAGAAAAAAAAAAGAGTATGCGTTACTCTTTTCGGAGAGTTCTGACTTTCCACGTATAGGACTCTCTTTAAATAGTCACGGTGACTCTCTTGGTGGGTCAGGGTCGGCTCGCTCTAGGAGAGTCCCCTGACCCTCTAGGAAGAGTGGAAATACTCTCATCCGAAGGCTCACGTTACCACTTATAGGGAGTCGGACGACTCTTGCCGGTAACACTCCTACGGGGGTCAAGAGACCCACACCGAAGCGTCAAGCGAATGCACAAGTATTTTAAGCATTGGACCCTTGCTCTACTTTTGCGCGACTACTGTTGAAAATAGTGGAGTATTTATTTTAAGCAAGTCCAGTAATACTTGCCGTTCTGCCCAGCGACTGCAAAAAAAGAATAGTTCAGTTTTAGCATCATTTTAATAGAACTCGTCAAAACAACACATATTTTCCAGCAAAGTTATATAGAAAGCTCGTAAAGATGGTCTTTGATTTCCAATTAACAATTTTGGGTATTCCTCATTTACATGCTTCTATGAGTATAGCCAACTAAATTGTGTGACTTGTGTGCATAGTGCCATATAGTGCAAAATTAACTGCAGAAATAGGCATCATGTTTCAATCTTTATTCCTTATGATTAAGAATAAATGAAAAAAAAATGGTGACGGCTGGAGGCATCAGACTTGTGGCTTGCTAGGTTGTCGCTCCCGTTCAGCGTGAGCACCATGAAAAACGGTATCTGAAAAGCAGAACGTTATATTATGATGAGAAAATGAAATTGCAGTAAAGGTTAGCGAAACCTACAAAATAAGTGGTTCACATAGACACAATGAAAGCTCACAACAAATGCAAACACGTATGGTAAGGAGCCAAGTTTTTTGCCGTTATCGTGTAAAACACAACTTGCAAATAGTACCTTTTGTAACACGTCACTTGGCGACAAACTTGTAGCACAAGATGATGTGAGCCTCTTTTAAACAACAAACGAAATTGGTTTAGGCTCCTTTGCGTGGGTGCCACTCACCTCTTTTCCGACGTCGTCTTGTCCAACCAAAAGAAATGTAGGACCGACTGCCTCGTTGACACGGCGAACGCCGCTGTTGATTTTCCCATCACGAGCGGTGACGCGCCAGACCAACGGGGCACCTTCGTTTTCCCGAGTGTGGCTGTCAACTGGAGTGAAGAGGCGGCAGAAGTGATCCGGGATTCTGGGAATAACCAAAACACACACATTATTTGTATTTAAAATCACCCTTTGTTCAACACACCGTTATTGTACACACATCTGCCACGAGTGTTTCGTTCAAATTTCGCAACGAAAACAAATTTTCACGTAAAAGGCAGCGGGAACCTCGTGTCGCAATACGCACTGGCTATACACGAATGAAAGCACTTCTTTTCTGAGAAGTCGCTTCAAAATTTGGTTCAGAATAAACACGGTTTTGCGCCGGCTTATCCCGACACCCAAGCACATCCTCCGGCAGTCAGGGGCACGCCGTGAGCGGTTACTGACCGCATGTTTTACAAACGTACCCCATACTCAGATAAACATGCGAGTACGCGGGCCCGAACGACACCCAGCGCGTGCGGACGCCGTCTACGTCGAGATCAGACATGCCACATGCTAGAATTAGCACACAACTCCCACAATCACGTACACTCACTTGATTCTGTTATAGCGTCATCGCAGATGTTGGCAAACCATGAAAACAGCGAACAGTAACGAAGGAAAAAAGTGCACGGCGGCGGGCGCAACGGGCGCCGTCGAAAGCCTCTAGCGTTTTCGCCTTACCGGCGAGGCGTGTTCAACTTGAATGACTACCGAGTACGTTCTGCAAGCCACCGTACTATATCTGCACCTCAAACTACCGTCTTTAAGCCAACAAAAACCACTATATATAGTGCGTGTGAGCGTTCTGTACACAGGCTTTCTTTTTTTTCACGTTCCCACGCGAAGAAGCACGCTGTACACTCAAGGTCGATGGAAATGTTATTATGAAGTAGACTAAAGTGCATCTCAAAACGACATCTTGCACCTTCAGTAGTGCTGACACAACGTGCGATCAGCAAGAAATGATCCTCGATAATTGTTTGCATCGCTCACTTTATGGGAGCTTGAACAGCAACGCGCATAACGGTGACAACTCGTTACCTGACAGCTTTAGTTGGGCATCCGCAACAGCCCCGCGGACACAGGCTGCTGTTGGAAATGGCTGGCAGATAACTTCCGCAGAGCTGCTGCAGACGCCCAGCTAAAGCTGTATAATTAGTGCCTACGAAAGCAGTACACTCACCGTTAACTGGCGCCCGTTGTCCGTATCCGCACCTCCATGAATATTCCGCCCTCCAAGCGTCACTTCGTGCACGGAGCCGGCGTCAACACCACCGAAGACGCGCATGAACATGAAACTGATGAAACTTTAAGACACGCAACCCGGGCTGTCAACGCAACCACGCAACGCATTCCAATAGACTAGGACACTGAGACTGACTGAGACGACTGAGAGAGAAGCCAGAAGCGGCGCGCCACCCCGGCGCCAACCCAGTCTCCGTCGGCGAGCAACGCGCCACAACGGCGCCAAAGGGCAAGCGCGCGATATGTATGGCGTATCGGCGGCTCTTTCATGACGGAAGCCATTTGAAACGCGCTTCAGGAGCGTCCAGTGACTCCTTGCAAAATGTTAACTCTTTTTCTCTGCCTGTAGCTTCCAAAAGGGGTCACATGGACGCCCGAAGAGAGTCACGGTTGCATGACCCTCTTTTGACTCTTTTTTTTCTTAGAGTGTATACATACAACCCCCCCTCCGTGCACCACGCCCTGTAGGGCGAAGTGCACGGAGGCGCGCACGCGCGCAACGCTACGAGCGGGGCGATGACCTTTAAAGCACGCCCCTCGCGCACTTCGCGCCATCTCGCTGGTGAGCAAGTAAGCACGCTGAAGTACATGGTGTATATAAATAGTTCGCCGTTAGCATGCTGAAATACAGTACTCCTCGTGGCCTAACCGTCTAACGACGCGACTCTACGACACGCCGCAGGTAGGGCACTCGAGGCAACTCCGCAAGACCGATCGAGCACGGTTTTCTGCGGCGCTACGGCTATCACACAAAGGGAGCGGCCAAGCGCATGGACGAGAAGTCTCCTGCTATGGCAGCGCGTGTACCTCTCATTGTAGGCCTTAGAGCATCTCTATCGCGGTGATTAAGCGCCAGACAGAAGCGAGCTCCGGTGGATAGAGGCCAGAGGACAGTCATGGCCTGCCAATGAAAAAGCGAGTGACACGATGACGTATGCTAGCATGACGTGCGGCTTGTGGCGCCTCGATGTCTCGATGCCGTGGAGGGAGAAGCATGACTTGCGAGAGAAACGCGGTCCGGCGCTGTGTCTACGGCCGCCATTATGCCGTAGCAGTTCCGGGTGTTCCAGCCGCGCGCGGTTGGCACAACATGCTATCTGGTTAACGAGGCGCAAATTGTTGCCGCTTTTGATTCCCACAAAGGAAGTTAGTCAGCTTAGCATATGACTGAATGTTGATCTCAGCTGACTGGTTTTAAGGTGCAATGGAATGCATGTTGATTTGGCATTACATTATGCGTTTACCTGGCGTTTTGTTCTAATTAATTGCATTTGTAGACTGCCCCTCCACAAAAATGGTTTCCACCGTGGTCTAGCACAAATGTAGGCATTAAAAATGACCTTCATCCAGTGTTTTGCTTTGCAGGATAAGTCCTCAGAACCTCGGGATGGTGACCCACGCTACCTCGCACCGGAGCTGATGGACGGCAATTTCACGAAGGCAGCCGACATCTTCAGGTTGCACTTTCTTACCAATCAAATTAAGGCAGGTCCAGAAGTTCGTAATCGCCAGAATAGCAGCCTCAAATCGGACATTTGTACGCATTTCAGGCGTCTTATCATCACATGTCCCAATTCACGCAGAAAAAAGGGCGAAAAGTCTCAACTGGTTATAGTTCCGGCTGATGTCTTTGAATTCAGCCTACTGTGTATACGTCACTGGCACCGATGTGTGATTCAGCCGTGAGGAGGCAATGAGTTTCCACGCACGGTGTTAGTAGCCTCTCATCTCCGCCATTTCATCCTAATTTGCACACTGCTGAAGACAGGCGTCAAGTTATCCTGGAATTCCAGCATTCGACAGTGCTATAAGGATTGCTTTCATCCTAAATGTACCTGCAGCACAACGCTAAACATAGCCAGAGATAAACAGGACTGCCAAAAATTTTCGGATGCCGCTTGCTCAGCCTGACCACCGCTGAATGTAACACAAATGTTGACGCAAGCAGTGGGTTGCTCGGGCATCAGAAGCACGAAGCGAGGTAATTGGAATTGAATCATTACATTGCCATGGCGGTCACAAGCGCCTTTTTTCTGTTGCACAGTTTTCTATTAATTTTTACATGAACACTCTTTGGGGGCGTCATTCGAACAAAAAAGTGCACTATGTGTTCCGTCTGCATTTTTTCAGTCTAGGCATCACGGTGCTCGAGCTGGCGTGTGATCTAGAGCTGCCCAGTGGAGGTGAAAGCTGGCACGTTCTACGTTCCGGAATTCTACCCCATTACTTCACACAAAGTATGTACATCTTTCAATCAAGCCCGAAGAAACATTTGCCCTTTAAGTTTTTTCTAGACTGTGGTTCCGGAATTGCAGGTCTTTCACCACAGCTGCGTGTTGTGATAGAGCAGATGCTGCACCCCGACCCTGAGCAGCGGATCACAGCCGACCAGCTGCTGGCCCAGCCGGCCATTTATAGGGTGAGCCGTTGGCGAAGGCTCTATGTGGCACGAAGGAGAGCGGTGAGCCCCTCAACTTTCGTGCTTGAATGTCTTTGTTCAAAAGGATATTCCTGCTTGCTGAAGTAGTCTTGGCATCTTGAATTTACGACTTAACGGTGAAGTGCGTGGTATAAAAATTTCTGGGGCGGGCTGAGAGAGTTGCATAAAGTTCAAGAACTGAAGACTGGATACTATTTTGACACGAAAGGGTTACTACTCCATGTCCCGCAAGGTCACCGATCGCGTCGCATTGACCTTGAGCCACCGGAGCGCAACGCAAGGCGAGTCCGGCGGACCTCTTCAAAGGGTGCCCGCATAGCTGGAGCCAGAGAAATATCACTTTTGGTCAGCTCGGACGCTGCAGCTGCTACTGCTCTTTCGTCCGCGAGTCTCCCTAGCTCAAGTGACGACACCTGATCCGTTGCGGAGAGGAGTCACCGTTGCGTTCGCTCGGAGCCACTCCGCTTCGGTACCATGTGACTAGGCCAAGGTTTCACGGCTGCTGCGCCAGCGCTTGGTCGTTCAGTATCTCCACTGATGGCACGCCGGCTGGCCAATGTGTGCGTGCGCTTCAATGCAAGGCACAGGCTCTATCCAATCAGATATAGCTATATGGCCGGATGCGAAATATCGAGCAAAGGCAAAGCTGCCTCCCAAAACACCGGAGCAAAGGCCGGATTAGCACGTTATAGAGCAGCTTACCAAGCACGCCAAGGTTAAACTACCGCAGCCGCCGGCTGTGTGCATAGACTTTGCCAACCAGAATGAGACACGCATTTCGCTAGTGATAACTAGGTTTACAAGTTAGACCTAAGCCACGTTTTAAGGTCGTAAGATTTTGTTTTATAATCGCTAAGAAGGGTTGATTTGTGGTCAAGTGAAGGACAGATGCTTCGAGTGGCAGATAACGGTGCAAATTATTCTAAATTTGATTTATGTGTGCCGATAATAAAGTATGCCTGTTTTCATATTCTGAGGGGAAAATACTATAAGGTCGATATTAGTGTACCATTGCCTGCTAACGCCAACACAGATGCTCTCGCGTAGGTCCACTGCGCAATGTAACTATACACAAGGAGAGATAGCAAGGAATTGCGGTCATGGCGCATTGCATACAATTGGGGACCGTTAAGCTCCGTCTTTGAGTTGAACGCGATATCCGCACGCACACATACACACACACGCACTATCGCCTTCCCAATCGTTAGCCTGCCTTCGCTTCTCGATGGAAACGTAAAAAGCGCCCTCAGACTCCCATCTTTCTTTGCATCTACCTCGAATATTCGCTCACGGCCAACTCTGCTTTTTCGCTCACAACCAAGGACGCCACCACCGACACCAGAATTTCTATGAAACGAGCTCATTAAACGCTGTCGCGTTGAAACAATGCCCCTTAATTATATCGAACACCTGCCGCGCAATCCCTACTGCAAGCCGTGGGTCCCTTTTTAGACCTTGCACTTGCGCTTTTGTTATAGCATTAGCATACTCATGAAATCTTGCAGTTCGTGCTGACTTTATGAACTCACTTCATTAGTTAACTTCTTTAAAGTGATTAAACTGTACCATACGCAAATATATCATTATTCCGCTCTTAGTACTTTTAGGACTTACGCGCCAGCTGGAACACAGGGGACTGTAGCACATGTTGCTGCTTACGATTGACCCCCTGCATTGTCCATTTGGCCACAAGCACTGCATTTTCAGAATCTTAGTGTAACTCGGCAAGCCTCTTTGCTCTCTATCAAATGTGAACGATTTACAACGTATTCGCATCAACGCTGTTCTTCAGGTCGGCTGGGTGAAAGACCTGCTGCTACTGACCTGGTTCTGGGTGCAGCCGTTCCTTGAAGGCGCCTGGAGCTGGGTTTTTTCCTGCATCAAGATGCCCCTCCCAACCAGCCCTCCCAATGTCACTCGTCGGACACCAGTCCAGAACGCCATTTTCTCCGATGGTCTGTGAATGTCTTGGCTTTTGGCCTGCGAAATTGCTGCCTTTTATTTCAATGCACACTCCATTTTGGTCATACCAGTCGCCAGTAAATTTTGCTGGTCAATTTTTCAAGGACACCTCTTGCTAATTTCACTAATTTTGTGATGCCTCTTTTCTAGATAACTCAATTTGATATCAAATTTCATATTGTCAGTTTTTGTTCCGCATTTCAACCATTGACTTCGTGGACAATAATGTAGCTAACAATGACATTGATGTTTTCGGGCGTAAAACGCGGTAGCTGTATGCTGACTGAGTGTTATGCTGGAGTCGGTTCCGGTGTGGAGGGCTCCACAATTATGTTCATAACTTGGGTGTTCTAACCCACGCGAAGTTCGTTTTAAAAGAGGTTTTATCCCTCCCGCAATGTGGTAGTCAGAAATAATCGGCAATTGTGCTCCGAAGCAGGGCGCTACAAACTGTGTAGCCGGAATTTTGACAAGTTTTAATGGCACACTATATTACTTCCAGAACTCTATCGTCAATTTAGCCATCATACGACAATTATTAAAACGGAGCTGAAGGTCAGTTTCACTTTTTTTAATTTCGCGTGAAAACTTCAGCATATGTTTTCCTCAGTGAGACGTCACGGATTTTTTTTTGCGTATTTTGTCCACGTTGGATAACACTGCAAGCGTCAGAAAATTTCGTTTGATTGGTCGCTCGAGAAGCTACTGTGAACTTTGATTATAAGGGCGCAATCTCTGGCGCGCGCTATCTCGGTAGGCACCAGCAAACGGTTCGTATACCCTTCTACGTGCTGTGCTCTCAACGCGAAGAGACTGGACGAAAACCGCTTCTCTCCCTGGAGCGGCCGTATTCTCTTACACCAGCGTTTTGTAGTTAAGCGAGATCTGATCCAAAGGAGTTAGGTGCCAGCCTTACTGCGTATAACATTACAATTTGTTGTTATCGCATTCACTGCGTCGCCCTTGCGGTAAAACGGATTTTTTTTCTTCTAGACAATGCAGATTTTGTAACAAAAATCCTTCGACAGTCACGCTCCTGTATTTTTGCCACTGAACATATGTCGAGGTGGAAATACTTTGCTTCAGCTAAATATACATTGGCGCGGCTAATAAACTTTATTTTAATTACCGTCTTGAGGGCAGTCATTTATATTAATGTTACAGTTCATGACAATTGATGGCATACCCCCTTTTTTTCAGAACCGTCAAAGTTATAATAGGGAGTTTTAGCTTGTAGCGTATACTTCTTTACGTTACCGTTACCGGATTACGTTTACCGTTTTACCGGAACTCGAGTTTTAGTACAGTTTTTTAGCTGCCCAAACGTAAACCTTTACGTACGTACGTAAACCTTTACGTTTGCGCAAACCACGAAGTGTTGACGATTACAGCATTTAAACTACATTGAATTTAGATAATATTGAATTACGCTGCGGCAAAATCATAAGACGTTTTTAGCGTGTGCAGTATCCCGGTATAAGCGAAGGTGTGTAGCAATACCAGGTTACCGGGCGATGGTGTCATCTTGTGACGCTTCGCGCAACCACAATCATGCACACGTTTGTTTTTGCTTAGTGTTCACGAGGGGAAAAAATGATTAAAAAGGCAACTCATTCGTAATAATGCCGCTGCAAGGCATTTACATTGGGAGTAGAATGCCCGATGTTTCTGCAATAACAATTTTGTGCTCACCTGGTACACCTTGGCCCCGCTAGATGGCGCCACCTATCCAGCCTGTCAGCGTCTTTAGGCCTCTCATGTTTGCGGATTCGGTATTCTAGGTCGCTCTAGTGGCTCTAGCCTCAGTATTCCGGCTGAAATAATGTGATCGTAAGTGGCGCTCGCACTTCGGCTTATTTTGACTCGGCGGCTGGAGTCTCCGCAAAGCGGATATCGCGAGTAGCCACGAACGAAGGTGGAGTTGCGAGATAGGGCCGAAAACGTAAAGCCTATCCGGCGAGCAGTTTACGTTACGTAAACCTTTACGTTCCGTAAAGGTTCGCGCATGCGCAGATTCCATCCGGTATCCGGCAACACGGTAACGTAAAGAAGTATACGTTACAAGCTAAAACTCCCTAATCGCATTTTAAAGGTGATATCGAACCACTGCGCCCGGTGCGCAGGAATCCCAGCTTCTGTAACGTAAGCTCGGAACTATACGTGACAAGGAAGTGACTAAATTTGAATTAAGGCGCGCCGAAACAGAATCTGGTTGGGAAAAATCGTCAAGCACTATAAAATACACAAGTGCAGCTTATTTCTAGAGTACGGTCTGTGGTGTGTCTTTAAAATATCAACAGGCGCGGTATCAAATTTCGCTTGTCTGCAAGCAGCGCCGCAGTCGCTGCTTGCAGACAGGTTGCTGTCGCCGTTTTCTTGTGCACAGCTCGTTAGAAACAGATAAGCACCAAACACCACACGAAAAGACAAGGCAATCCACTGGCAGAAGTGAGATGACTTGGCGCTTTTCACGAAAAGATACGCCTACGAAGCGCCTTCATTAAAATTTCGTCACTTCCTTGTCATGAGTAGTTCCGGTCAAACGTAAGAGTGGTCGCATTTGGTTCGCGCCGTGCGCGACCAGTTTTCATGTCGCCCTTAAAATTCGATGAATATTCCGAATTACATTAAACTTCTGTGGTTTCCCAAAAAATGGGTATCCATATATATACTTTGTCATACGCAACTTTCCTGTATTAACTGCCACAAAATCAACAATTCAAATAGTTATTTGACTAGTATTTGTTAAACTAGTCGCATCAGTGTCATTTTAGCTACTGCGAAGTATTTGCACCTCGACAGTTTGTTTGCAAAAGCGACAGGAGCCTTAGTCATACGATTTTCAGTGTATTCTATCTGTAAAAAGAAACACGTTGTATGATGTCAGAGCGAGCTCGTGCGGGAACTTGCAGCTGATGTCGCCAACTGTATTTTCTTTTAGCGCGCTTTCTTACCAAGCGCCTTGCTGCGGTAAAAGTGGTGATTACGGTATCGTGAAATTGTCATTCATTATTACGAGAAAAAGTTTCTCCTGCAGGGACCTACAAGTGCGATGCGTGGGCGGAAGGTCTTATTAGTTCTGTTCTTTGCTGTTGCACGAGTATTCGTTCATTCTTGGGCAGCGCACAACGCACACGAGAGAACGCAGGGCAGACACTTGTGTCCTGCGGTCTCTCTCGTGTGTGTTGCTGTGCGCTTCTCATGAATGGATATATTCCAAATCACCCGCATTTCGATTCTACTACGTATATTCTTCATTCGAAGTGCAAAATTTTCTTTAAAAAACAAAACAAAACAAAAATCTGGCGATCTTAAATTACAGAACATTGACTTCGATTTCTCCATCTTTTTTTTCAGTTATCCTTGCAGATGAAACATTTGAAGATTTGAATCTCGGACCCGGCATGCAACAAGAAATTCCCGAGGGGCACTTGAGCGGCTTCGAACGCGGCTTGAGTGATGTTGACTACTCGCCTAGAAGGTTTGTTCAGAACTATTCTCTAAATCACTGGGGTTGTCTGGTGCGGTAATGTAAAGTATCGACGATGAAGTACTTCAGCTGCAAGAACGATGAAATAAATTTCTCCCAAATAACCTTTATTTTTCTGCAAAATGTTCACCCAGGCATTACAAAGGTACATTATAAATCACAGCTGTGGCCTGTCCTGTCTATCCTGCGCATTAATCCACCAGGTAGCCCAACAAGGAGTCCTCCCCGAGATAGTCATGCCAACCGCTTAATCTATGGAAAGTACAGGCAAGCTTGAGAAAGATCAGCAATGGATCTAATTCACATGAACAATCACATAATTGAGAAAGTTAAAGGAAAGACGGGCAGCATAACCAGATGAAATATCTGCTATACTGTCAGTCATGATAATAGCACTGTCCAACCAAAGGTTAATTAGAACTAGCAGAAAGAAAGCCAAGGAAGGTATAGGGGATGTTGTTTGTGATAATTACGAAGTAAATATGAAGAAATTAAAGTGGACGACACAACTTGCCGCCGGCAGTGACCGAACCTGCGACCTTCGAATAACGCGTCCGATGCTCTACCACTGAGCTACGGCGGCGGTGGTGGAGCATCGGACGCCTTATTAGAAGGTCGTAGGTTGGGTCCCTGCCGGCGGCAAGTTATCGTTTCGTCCATTTTACTTTCTTCACATTCTTCACTCGACTGCTGACCCGAAGGTCGCGGAATGAAATCCCGGCCGCCGCGGCTGCATTTTCGTTGCAGGCGAAAATTTTGGAGGCCCGTGTACATGAGATAACGGGCGCAGCAGCCAATCTGAGAGCAGCGGCACCTATAACGCCATCTAGCGTGCAGGGTGCCGCTGCTTTTAGGGGCGAAGCTCCTTAAGGCGGCACCCGTTCGTCCCTCGTAGTCGTCGTCATCGTAGTAGTGCGTAACAAGTCTTACGCTTTGACCTCCAAGGTGGTGCCGGTGGGAGATTTCTCCTGTGCGTTGTTGAACAATAAAAAATTCGCAGCGTGCGCGTTAACTAAAAGCCGAATTCTTCTGTCTCTCATTCCCCATTAGCGCCATTGGATGTTCCAGTAGGAAACGTTAGTGGAAGTAGAAGTGTAAGTGTTAGCTAAA